>NC_137057.1:42684337-42742920 GCF_032717465.1 Coenobita brevimanus
TAAAACTATCGATATTGGTGTTCCTTAGTGCTCTGTACTCTCACCGGCTCTCTCCCTTCTATTCATAATTGATTTTCTAAACTGCATTTTTATCCCTGTCCACTCTCACTCAGATGGCTCCATCCTTCACATTCCTAAATGCTTGTTTCGGTGTCCGTTTCTTCAGTTCTTTAAGTCATGATGTGATGAAGCTGTGGCTCACTACTTTCTGACGACTATCATTTATGATGATTCTGTATATATATATATAGATAGATAGATATAGATAGATATAGATATAGATGGATAGACATAGATAGATAGATATATACATACATAGTATAGATACATAGATAGATATAGATCGATACATAGACAGATAGATATAGATACATAGGTAGATAGCTATAGATATATAGACAGATAGATATAGATACATAGACAGATAGATATAGATACATAGGTAGATAGCTATAGATATATAGACAGATAGATATAGATACATAGACAGATAGATATAGATACTTAGATAGATAGATATAGATATAGATAGATAAATAGATAGATAGATATAGATATAGATAGATTGGTAGAGATAGATAGATAGATAGATAGCGATGGATAGAGATAGATAGATATAGATAGACAGATAGGTAGATAGATAGATATAGGTTGATAGATATAGATAGATAGATAGATATATGGTATATATAGATATATATAGATAGATAGATATTGATAGATGAATATAGATAGATAGATATATAGATAGATAGATATACACATATATATATATATAGTATATAGATAGATAGATATAGATAAATATATATATATATATATATATATATATATATATATATATATATATATATATATATATATATACTATATACACATATATAGATTGATAGATATAGATAAATAGATATAGATAGTTAAGTAGATAGATAGTTAGATACAGATAGATAGATATGGATAGATAGATAGATATAGACAGATGGGTAACAAGGCAAAGACTGTCTACAGTTGAGCGTTCTTGTATAAATCGATACTGCCGATCATTGATTAACTTACTGATTTCTAGATACTTGACTATGTTTGTTAATTAGTGTCTCAAACTTTACCGAGAACGGATGTTATTGTAACTGATCTATAGTTTGATGGATCAGAAGTTGCCCCCTTTTTAGGGAAAGGATGGATATTTGCTTCTTTCCAAGAGGCTGGAAAACTTAATTGAGGTACGGTTGCATAAGCGGAAAAATTTTGCCAATACAGGAGCCAACACTTAGGAGCAATTTTTAAGTACAATTGAAGGAATTTCGTCTGGACCAGTGGCTTTGTCTGTTGAGAGATTCTGTAATACTGCTTGTACGTATCTGGTGTGAATCATGAAAGGAGGTATTTAAGGGGAATCAAAATCAAGTACAGGAATATTGTGATTTTCTGTATTTAGGGTTGAGTTTGTTGAAAGAATGTCAACAAGAAGGTTGGCTTTTCCACGTGGGTCACTTGCTAGATTTCCATTGGGGGACTGTAACGGTGGAATGGAAGAGGTGATAGTGAAGTTAGTTTTGAATGAATATTAAGGGTTGACCAGAATATTTTGTTATCATTTGGGTTGTTTAGTAGTTTGTTAGCTTGTCTGCATAGAAAAATTGATAATAGTTTTGGCATGGTTTCTGGTATTTCTATAATAGTTCAAGGCTTCTTTGATTTTGGTCCTTGTATAAGTGTTATAGGCTATTGTTTTATATTCTGATACTCTAGCATAATTGTGGTCAAACCACTTAGGAGAATTACATCTTTTTCTGTACCAATGATTGAGAATGAATGTTTCCATGCCGACTTTAATGAAATCCTGTATGTGGCCCAATGTGGAATTTGCATCTTGGGAGAAAAAGGAGGTCCAAGGAACAGCCACGAAAAAATTTTGGAGTCCCTCCCACTCTGCCCTGTCGTAGTGCCATTTAGTCACCACGACAGGTTCAGAGCAGGAGGGTGTGATAGGTGTTAAACTGATGGCTTGAATCAGACAGTGATCCGAGGATCCGAGGTGGGACTTCACGTCGATATTATAATTATCTGAATTACACCTTATTACACCTTAACCTTCTCTTGTCAGTTGTTTTATATCTTATTTCAATATGAACATAATCTGCATCAGTAATAAACAGCAGGATACATAGATGTAATGTTCAGAACAAATCCCTAATGAAGAGATGTTACCAAATCTCCAGAACTAATTTTAGTGCGACCTATTGAAGCTTGGGTTTGTGTGGATTAACCTCTTCATTAATTCCCTTCAGTTTGATGAGGTATTTTATTATTGATGTGTGTGTGTGTGTGTGTGTGTGTGTGTGTGTGTGTGTGTGTGTGTGTGTGTGTGTGTGTGTGAGGCCAGAATTTTCGAATTTGAATATAAAGTACATCTAAAGATAATATACAACTGGGAAAATAGTGAAAACCCTAGCTCTGTTAGTGTGTGATTCATATAGGATCATTTTTTTTCTACATGTATTCGTCAGACTTTGGTAAGATGCTTATGTCTTTGTCCGTACAAACATTAGCCTCAATCACACACACACACACACACACGCACACACACATGAATATTTGTGCCCTGTTAACCTCTCGCATTAGCAGTTGTATTCTTCCTTCTTCCTGACGAATTTATTCAGCTTGAGAAAGACATCTTGAACTGGAAGGGTCAGGTCGAGACTTCATTAGCCCAGTATAAGTTGTCTCAGAAGAAATATATAGATCATCTGTTTGGTAGCCAGAATAAACTGCTGATTTAATCCATTCAGTACCATATGTCAGAGTTTACACATTTAGATGCACAGTATATTCGTACCGCAAACCAGCGTATTAAAACATAGAGATAGATAAAGAGATAGATAAATAGATAGATAAAATGATAGATAAGTAGGTAGGTAGATAGGTAGACTAATAAAAAGATAGACAAATAGGTAGATAGGCAGATAAATAGATGAATAAATAGACAGATATGGCAGTAGCCAGAATGCCAGTGTAAAGCACACGTGGTTACCGTATATGGGAAAATTGTGAGTTTTCGATAATATATATACATTTCTTGTTTCAGTGGTTAGTTTACTACCGGTTATGTTGTTGGATAATCCTGGTCCATCTGGCAGAGCAGACCCGTCGACAACAGGTATGCAACTGCTTCCTTGGGGTCGTCCTACAGGTAAAATGCAGTACATACACCATGTAGGGATCCGGCGTCCCTTTGTGGTAGACAACACCTCACCAGGCAGGGACGTGGATCCTTCCTCACGGCGAGGTGCAGGGATGATATATGAAGCGATTTGGCTGCCGGGGGGAAACAGCAGGCGCATCGCTCCAACCAGGGTACACAGTGCCGCCACGTGTAGGCGCCTTGTCAGCGCCAGATATTATATAAATTGAACACAGAAATGACACTGATCGTCATTTAGCAACAGTAATGTAATCCAAACCTAATCTAATATCACACCTTGCATTATTTTGCAGATAGTTTTATGGCAAATGCTCAGACGAAGTTGCATCCATTGTGCCACCTCTCCATGCCTTCCCCTGAGCTACGCTGGCATCTGGTAGCCCTTATGACTGCAGTATCACACTGCCATATTGCAGAACTTCCCCCTATCAGAAATCTTTTATTCCCCCTTGATGCATCTCTCTGGGACTCGCTCCCCCAGAGTTGTTTCCGGAATTTCAACCTACAACTGTTCAAGTCCAACTTTTTTTTTTTAATGTGCGCGACTCTGGGCATAGGCTTCACAGCCTGCACTCAAGGCCCAGTAGTCCTCCTACATACCATACACCTCTGTACATGTCACCACTTCGGCAACTGTTACAGATTTCTTAAGAATCGAGGACACCAATAATCTGCTGAATGGATCATTTTTTTAATTCATTTTTTTTTTTTCATCATCTGTTCTCCTGTTAAAAAAAAAAAATGAGCTTTAACATTATCTTTCATGGTAGAGAAAAGAACAACACCCATGAAAATTATGTACTGTATGTTGCTGCCATTTATAACTTCCAGCATGTGTAGGTACACTCATGATTAATAATTTCTGACCATGGACACGTGGCAGACAGCGTTATGACCACACACAAGCCACTCATTTGAACACAGCCTCTATACCCTGCCGAGCGGGGCAAAGAACTATAACCAAGTGATCTGAAGTGTTCTGCTCTCATATCTCTGACATTACCATATTTTTATGGTTTCTCTTCCATAATATCCCAGATAACATCGGGTTACTACGCCAATATCGGCTCATTCCGGATTAGTGTCAGTACTGCCGGGTTGCGGCAAATTGCATGTGACCTGCATTGGCTTAATACACAAAGTACTCTTCCAGTCCAATTCTGGCAAACCAGAATTGAAACAGAATATTGTTGCCAATGCTAGCATATACCTGAATTGGGTCTATATAGTCAAACCCTTATCACGCCATTTCCAGATGTTTGTTTAATGTTTGTCTATAAATAAATTTTACAATTTTAAAGTTAATTTTAGGTAGAGAACACTGAAACAAAAAATGGCTAGTCGATCGATGATCTTAAATGTTCTATTTTTACTTGAAAATTAGAAAATAATGCATTGTATTGTAACTTTTTTGAATAACAATTGGTTATTTGTTATCATCATTATTATTATTATTATTATTATTATTACTATTATTGTTATTATTATTATTATTATTATTAGTATTAGTATTAGTATTAGTATTACTACTACTACTATTAGTATTAGTATTATAATCCGAAACAGTGAATTTGCACTGGATATTCCCCCTATTTTTCCGACTTTTCTTCCACCGCCCGCAATACCACTGATGTCTATCTTTCCGATATTTGCAGGGCAAATTACACTCTTTACACTAAATTTGACTTGGCAAAACTCCGTGTTTTCTTAGTAGTTCAATAGATGTTTCGTTATTTCTGTGGTGAAGTAAATATTGATTTTGTGTAGTTTGTACTTTTTTCCCCCTTCCTATGCTAAACCTTTTTTTTTTTTTTTTTTTTTTTTTCAAACTATTTGGCCCCTATATAGGTCTGGCAGTCTGTCCAGTAGAATTATGTGTGCAATATATACCAGACATGCTTTAACAAAGAACCAAAAATTATAAACTGCAGATGTTTGAGAGCCGCAAGACGTATACAGACTTATCACAAACATTTTCCAAGCTTCAAAACCACCTTTAAATCAGCTTGTATTGTGCTGAATATCACTATTCAACAAAGACATGAATGATGTTCAGCTCAGTTCAAGGTAATTCAAAGGTGGTCTCTCAACTTGTAAAAAGAGACGAAAACCGGATATGCAGTTTTGCCTTTAATGGTCTAATACATAACCAGTGCTGGCTAACAGATGGTTCTGTAATGGTTATGAATAGGTCTGATACAGCAGTACGTATTTACATGAACTGACACGTACCCAGCAAACACTGAAATGGCCGGCCAGCATTGGCATATACCGGAACTAAGGGAAAACGGCAACCATGCACTGGACCGATTCCTGGCCATAATATTCTGTTTATATCGGGCCAGTTGATGTAAATGTGTTGGGCCGATATATAAATAAAACTTATTTTCCGACACTGGGCTGAAATGACAACCATACATTGGACCGATTCCTGTCAGTAATAGTTTTATACATTCATTCATACATACACACACACACACACACACACACACACACACATAGAGAGAGAGAGAGAGAGAGAGAGAGAGAGAGAGAGAGAGATAGACAGATAGATAGATAACGGCCGATAGATAGATAGATATATAGATAGATAGATAGACAAATAGATAGATGATGGGCTTATTGGTGTAAAACATGTACTGGACGGATATATAAATATAACCTTTTGCAAGTGCATCTGTTTCTTTATTTCATCAATTTCATTCTGGAAAGCCATCTCCAGTCTGTGTACACGCTCTACCAGTTTATTGTGAGTCTCCATTTCAACCAGTTCTTGGTGTGTGTGTGTGTGTGTGTGTGTGTGTGTGTGTGCTCGTACGATTAAAAAAAAAAATCAAATACACTACTTAATCTCCAAAGTGATATATATTCCTTCCACTCCATTTGCCAGAGCGTCAGTGAGAGAGAGAGAGAGAGAGACAGAGACAGAGACAGAGTCAGACAGACAGACAGACAGACAGATAGACAGGGGGAGAGAGATATACAGACACACGAGAGAAACTGAGACAGGGAGATAGACAGACAAACACACAAACTTAAAGACAGAGACATTAGAGACAGACACAGACAAACACAAGGGAGACAGAAAGACAGACAAACAGAGAATGAGGTACAAAATATATATATATATATATATATATATATATATATATATATATATATATATATATATATATATATATATATATATATATATACAGAAAACGGCAGAGAGTAGAACAAATGAGAGAGAGAGAGAGAGAGAGAGACAGACAGACAGACAGACAGAAAGTCAGACAGACAGACATGAGCGATATCCAGAAAAAAAAGTACTTTCTGTCGCCTGTGCTCCAAGGATAAAACTTGCACGTAACTGCTAATGACACTGTGTGTGTGTGTGTGTGTGTGTGTGTGTGTGTGTGTGTGTGTTCTATCCTAGGGAAATGATGGTACTGGCTCGAGAGTAAGTGTTTAGACCCTCATCAATATCATTTATATAGATAATAAAAAGTATCGGTCCAAGTACTGAGCCTTAGGAAACGCCGCTGATCACATTACGCCATTTGGATTCCTTTCCGTTCATCACAACTCGCTGTTTTTCGGTCTGAAAGCCAGTCTTTTAACCATTTTTGCGTATTTCCTTTTATTCCATGTGCTTCTATTTTTCTCATGAGACGCTTGTGAGGGACAGTGTCAAATGCTTTCTGAAAGTCGAGGTAAATTATATCTACTGCTCTTGAGTCATCATATGATTTGTAAACATCGTGGAAGAAGTCCAGTAAGTTAGTTAAGCATGAACGACGATGTCTGAATCCATGCTGCGAGTCTTTAATTATATTTTTTCTTCTAGATAATTAATTATTTTATCTCTTATGATTTTTTCCATTAACTTGCACACTACAGATGTTAAGCTGATTGGTCTGTAATTTCCTGGGTGCGACTCATTTCCTTTTTTGAAAATTGGTGTTACATTTGCTAGTTTCCATTCGCGTGGAACTTTCCCAGTACTTAATGATTTATTGAATAAGACAGAGAGTGGCAGCAGTAACTCATGTTTTGCTTCTTTGAGAATTATCGGTGATATTTTATCGGGGCCAGGGGTTTTGTTTATGTTCGTACTATTTATGGCTGAAAGGATATCGTTATTATGGATAGCATAGTTACTAAGGACTGTGCTATTTGCTTTGGTTTGTGGGTAACAGTAGGTTTCTGGTGGTGTTTTCTACTGTAAAAACAGACGCAAAGTAATCGTTAAGAATGTTTGCCATTTCGACCTCATTTTCAGTGTGTTTGCCATTGTTTGTTTCTAGAGGACCTATTGATGTAGTCATAACCTTTTTCTTTCTAATGTAACTGTAAAATTCTTTAGGATTTGATTTGCACGTATTAGCAATGTGGATCTCCAGTGCTCTTTTGCTTTGTTTAATGTCTTTTCGATATGCGTCAGACACCTGAGAGCAGCACTAAATCGAGTGAGTGGATGGTGAGCCCCCCTACCTACGACTAAAGATTTTTACAAGCAAAAATAAAAATTGTATATCTTCTGTGTGTGTGTGTGTGTGTGTGTGTGTGTGTGTGTGTGTGTGTGTGTGTGTGTGTGTGTGTGTGTGTGTGTGTGTCTGAGAGAGAGAGAGAGAGAGAGAGAGAGAGAGAGAGATTTGTGAAAGAAAGTGTGAGAGTACGTGAGAGGCACGGAGAAAGAGAGAGAGTAACGACGTTTATGTTATGCAGTGTGTGTTTTTGGACGAGTGGACTTGATGCCTGAAATATACAACTCCACTACGTTTGAGAGAGAGAGAGAGAGAGAGAGAGAGAGAGAGAGAGAGAGAGAGAGAGAGATGGTGAAGAAATAAAGGAGTGACACCGAACTGAATACCATTTAGAAAAAAGGAGAAACAGGAAATTCATTAGATCTCCATTTCTGAGGTGGAGATCTAAAACAGACTTCATTATGCTAAAGAAGTTAATAAAAGGTAATAATATCCAGGATTTTTTTTTTTCCCACCGTGTTCTTTAGAGCTCTGAAGAAAGAATTGGAGAGGGGACTGCATTATCCTGCTTTGATTATTCCTTTGTGGGATTTTTGCTGCATTCCAGATAAATGCAGCTGGCATAAAGAATACCTACTGCTCTTACACACACACACACACACACACACACACACACACACACACACACACACACACACACACACACACACACACACACACAGGATGATAGGCAAGATTTGCTGACCATGTACTGTGACGTTTTTATTTTTATCGAAATCTTATCAAAACGAACGTATGAGGTAAGACATCTTCTTTAATTACATGTTACGTGCTTGTGGAGGACTTGAGAGGAGGTCTCGCTCTCTCTCTCTCTCTCTCTCTCTCTCTCTCTCTCTCTCTCTCTCTCTCTCGGATTGGGGAAAATCTTTGTTTCGCTTTCTTATTCTAGAAAGCATTTTTTTTTCCGTCTAGGCTTGTAGAGAGGGTCGTAAGGTCTGCGTGGTCTGTGTATTTACAAAATTCCGTGTAGCTTACCTTTTCCTCCTTCCTCCCTTCCTTCCTTCTTTCTCCTTTTCCCTCTTCCTTCGCTTCGTCTTTCCCTTCTTGCGTCCTTCCCACCTACCTCTCTTCCCACCTTTTTTCCTTCCTTCCCATGGATCCTTTTTTCCATCCTTCGTTCCCTCCCTCCTTCCTCCCTTCCTACAAACACACAAGCACTCGCAGAACCACATTCTGGCTCGAAAATTTAGCCAGCAAAAAAGCAGTCACGTCTCTCACCAATCCAGTGAATCACACTGTTCACACGTGAGCAGTACAATGGTGTCAATATCTGTAGAGTCCAAGGAAGGGGAGACATTTTCATTCTCATATCGTCCTCTCCTTACCTCCCCTATCAGTAAACACGAGCTGGGTGGAGAGGAGGAAACGACGGAGGAGGAGAAGAAGGAGGAGGAGGAGGAATGAAGGAGGGTTCGATGGAGGAGGGGGGGTTGGAAAGAGGGAGGGAGGGAGGCGTGAGGGAATGGTCGAAGGTGAGATCTACAAAACAGTTTTCCGTAATTTTCCTTCAGAATTTCCCCAGAAGGAAGAGGAGGATTAGCAGGATATGGGACTAATCTGAATCATTTTCTTGTCCATCCTGTCACAGCACTTCTCAAAAATAAGAGTTCTTTTCTCTGCAGGAAGGGAAAATATATGAAGATTCTACACTCTTTTACTTGTCAGTCAAGCAAAAGAAAAATCGTCCATGCAAGGTGGAATTGACTGTGAGTGTAGTTGAATTGACTGTAAGTGTAAGTGTAAGTGTATTTGAGCGTCCACGTCCAAATCTTACTGCGTGTCTTGCAGATGTGGATCATTTTCTGAAAGGAGGAACGCTTTTGTGAAGGAAGGAAGGCTATTATTTATCACTGGCTAAATATTCTTAGCCCTGAAGGCTGAGATGTGGTGTGTGTGTGTGTGTGTGTGTGTGTGTGTGTGTGTGTGTGTGTGTGTGTGTGTGTGTGTGTGTGTGTGTGTGTGTGTGTGTGTGTGTGTGTGTGTGTGTGTGTGTGTGTGTGTGTGTGTGCGGGTGTAAGGTAAACAAGTGTCATTAATTTTCTTGAAACTTTGAGATAACCTTGGGAACTCTTAGCATCTCTCTCTTTCTCTCTCTCTCTCTCTCTCTCTCTCTCTCTCTCTCTCTCTCTCTCTCTCTCTCTCACACACACACACACACACACACACACACACATACTGTTACAGATCATCACATATCACAAGAAAGAGGAACTGAGATTATTGACAAAACTTAAAACGAATACCTCTTTCGTTCAAGAGAGATAAATTAACTTAGAAGGAAGACCTACTGTGAGTAAATTATAAGAAAAGGTGTTGAGAAAGGTAAATTTTTGATGGTCTTCAGTAAAATGCATCTGTAGCTAATGTTATATATATATATATATATATATATATATATATATATATATATATATATATATATATATATATATATATATTGCCAGACGCCTCAATCCCGTTTGGGGTGGCCACAAACAAATCGCCTCCAAGTCGCCCTGTCCCCCGCCATTTCACTGCCCTGCTCCCAACTCACACACCCCCTCTCTCATATACCTCTCCACCCCATCCCTCCATCTCATCCTCGGCCTCCCCCTCCCTCTTCCCCCCTCCACCTCACTCACATACACTCTCTTCGTCAGTCTTTCACCCTCCATCCTCTCCACATGGCCAAACCACCTCAGTGTGTTCCTCATAACGCTTCCTATCACATCCACATCAACACCACAACGCTCCTTTATATCCTCATTCGTCAGCCTGTCTCTCCATGTGACTCCACAGGCTCCTCTTAAATAACTCATTTCCACTGCTCTCATATATATATATATATATATATATATATATATATATATATATATATATATATATATGTATATATATATATATATATATATATATATATATATATATATATACACCCAGGACGGGTGTATGTCGTCTTATGTTCCCCTGCCAATAATATCATCAAAGGAGAAGAGCCAGTGCCAGTTGTAGTAAAAGTTACAGCTTAATGGGATGCATGTCTGTACTGGTCTATCTTCCCATGTTTGTCTCTCAGTATCTATCTGTCTGTCTATCTGTATATCTCAATCCGCTTGTCTGTCTGTGTATCTGCCATTTTTCTCCATTAATTTGTCTTCTCACGCGTCAGAACTATAAAAACTTAATAGGGTGCGTATCCAACTATTTCTATTTATCGATATATCTGCCTGTCTATATCTATCAGTCAGTCCATATATCTACCTGTCTGTCTGTCTGTCCATGTTTTTTTTTTTCTGCACTATTTTTATTTTCTCATGAGTCACCAACGCAGTGTGAGTTCTGGCAGTAAAACAACGAACTTTTTTTTTTTTTCTTTGCTAATTGGTTTGTCCCTTCATGTCGCAATTCTGAGGTGATCACAGTAAGGAATGTCAAAATATGTGTGTGTGTGTGTGTGTGTGTGTGTGTGTGTGTGTGTGTGTTTTATGTGAGAAAGAAGGAACCAAAGGCAATTAGCCCGCAATACTGTTCCCTCCAAGAGAAAAACAAAATACAAGAGAGAGCCAAATTCAAGATCCATTCATTTCGAGATGCCTGGACACACTGCGTTTGAAAGACAGGAGATCATAGGAAGCAGGAAATACAGACAGAGGGAGACAGTTCCAGAGTTGACCCATTGCATAAATGAAGGACTGGGAGTAACGGTTGACTCTTGCATTAGAGAGTTGGACAGAAAAGGGGTGAGAGTTTGCTGCTAGACGGGTGCTACGCGCCCGTCGTAGAAGTGGAGAAATGCATGCAGACAGTTCAGAGGAACAGTGACCATTGAAGTAGCGATAGAAAAGAGATAAAGATGCAACACTGCGGCGAAGAGACAGAGGTTGAAGGGAGTCAGTAAGAGGGGGAGAGTTAATGAGACAAAAAGCCTTTGACTCCACCCTATTGAGAAGAGCTGCATGTGGGGAGCCCCCCCCCACACATGAGAGTTGTACTCCACACAGGGGCGGAAAAAACCCCTGTATAGAGTCAACAATTGTGCAGATATAAAGAAGGAACGGAGTCGGCTTAGCACACCCAATCGCTTGGAAGCAGATTTTACAAGAGATGTAGTATGATCTTTCCAAGATAAGTCCCGAGCAAATGAAACCCCAAGAATGTTCAACGATGATGCAGGATTAAGTTGAGTATTATTAAACATAAGTGGGTATACCTGTGGAAAATTTTGTCAGGTTGATAGGTGCAAAAACTGTCTTTGATGCATTAAAAACAACCAGATTATTTTTACCCCAGTCAAAGATACGAGCCAAGTCAGACATTAGGTGTGCCATAGCCTCATCCCTTGCCTGTTGAAGTAACTGCTGAGATGGACGTTGTGGGAATCGAATGGAAAGGTGAAGGGTGGAGTCATCAGCGTATGAGTGGATAGAGTTAGATGTACAGCTTAGAAGGTCATTGATGAATAAAAGGAAGAGAGTTGGTGATAGGACAGAGCCCTGAGGAACACCACTGTTAATAGATCTAGGAGAAGAACGATAGCCGTCTACAACAGCGGCTAAAGAACGACCAGAAAGGAAGCTAGAGATGAAGGCACAGATAGAAGGATAGAAACCGTATGAGGGCAGTTTGGAAATTAAAGATTTATGCCAGACTCGATCGAAAGCCTTTGAGATGTCAAGTGCAATGGCAAAGCTTTCGCCAATGTCCCGAAAGGAGGATGACCAGGAGTCTGAAAGGTAGGTGAGAAGATCGCCTGTGGAGCGTCCCTGACGGAACCCATACTGACGATCAGAAAGAAGGTTGTGATAAGAAAGATGCTTTAAAATTTTTCTAATAAGAATTGACTCGAAAACTTTTGAGATACAGGATGTTAAAGCAATTGGACGATAGTTAGAGGGTTGAGAATGGTCACCCTTCTTTGGGACTGGCTGAATGAGAGCAAACTTCCAGCAAGAAGGAAAGGTACAAGTTGACAGACAAAGGCGAAAGAGTTTGCCTAGGCAGGGAGTAAGCACAGAAGCACAGTTCTTGAGAACAACAGGAGGGACTCCATCAGGCCCATATGCCTTATTAGTACTGAGGCCAGCAATGGCAGAAAATACATCAGCTGAAGTAATTTTAATGTTAGCCATGAGGAAGTCTGAGAGGGGAAGTGAGGGAGGAACAGCACCGGAATCGTCTAAGGTGGAGTTGGAGGAGAAAGTCTGAGCGAAGAGATCTTCTTTATCAGTAGAAGAAATAGCTACAGAGTCATCAGAGTAGAAAAGAGGAGGGAAGGATGATGAGGTAAAGTTGTTAGAAAGGTTTTTGGCAAGGTGCCAGAAGGAGCGGGAAGAGTTCGAGTTAGAGAGTTGAGAGCATTTTGTATGGATAAAATCATTTTTAGCAGAGCGAAGAACAGACTTAGCACGATTCCGGGCAGAAATGTATAAAAGATGTGATTCAGGGGTGGGTTGGCTCCGGTACCTTTTATAGGCCCTCTCCTTGTTGTGGACAGCATTAGAACAAGCGTGATTAAACCAAGGCTTTCGTGCATTAGTCAAAGGATATGAGAAAGGAATGTATTCTTCCATGTCCGAGAGAATAACCTACGTAATACGCAAGGCACACTCAGATGGCTCCCGGCCGTGGAAGAAATAATCATTCCAGGGAAAATCAAAGAAGTACTGCCTGAGGGCCTCCCAATCCGCAGCTTCAAAATGCCAGAGATGACGTTTTTTTGGAGGGTCCGCAGGCCGTACCGGAGCGATAGGACAGGTTAAGGTGATAAGGTTGTGATCAGAGGAGCCCAACGGAGAGAAAAGATTAACAGTGTAAGCAGAAGGATAAGTTGTAAGGAAGAGATCAAGTATGTTGGAGCTCTCTCCAAGGCGGTCAGGGATACGGGTAGGGTGCTGTACAAGCTGCTCGAGGTCATTAAGGAGAGAAAAGGTGTAGGCTTGTTCACCAGGTGGATCAGTGAAAGGAGAGGAGAGCCAATGGTGGTGGTGAACATTGAAATCTCCAAGAATGGAGATTTCAGAGAAAGGAGAAATGGATAGAATGTGTTCCATCGTAGAAGTAAGATAGTCAAAGAATTTTTGATAGTCAGTAGAATTAGCAGATAAATAAACAGCACAGATATATTTAGTCAGAGAATGACAGGAAAGCTGAAGCCAGAGTGCAGAGAATTCAGAAGAATCGAGTTCACGAACACGAGAGCAAGATAAGTTGTTGCGTATATATACATAACAGCCACCTTTGGCTTTGAAATGAGTATAGAGAAAGTAGGAGGATACAGAAAAGGGTTTGCTGTCAGTTGCCTCAGACAGCTGAGTCTCAGTTAGGAAAAGAAGGTGAGGTTTAGAGGAGGAGAGGTGGTGCTCAACAGAGCGAAGGTTAGAGGAAAGGCCACGAATGTTGCAGAAATGAAGAAGAAGAGAGTCAGACAGTGGTTCCAGGCACCTTGAGTCGTCACCGGGAGAGGAGCTGAAGGTGGGGGCATTTATGGCCCCCCCCCCCCTGGGGACTCCTAGGCTATGTTAATCGACGCCATTTTTTTTTGGAAAATTTTGAAAAGGAAGTGTGGTGTGTACTGTGCATGTAGTTTAGTGTTGATAGTTGGAGAAACTTGTATTGGAGAGCATGCTGGTGTACTCTGTGTTACTGAGACACTGAAAAAGTTCAGCAAAGGAGGATGGTTGGGACCTAGTCCCGAGGGCTGATGAAACGGGAGCTCCAGCTCTCCCTGTCATCAGCTTTCCATCCACCTTGGGAGTACTGCCTTGCTCGACTGATGCTACAGTGTGTGTGTGTGTGTGTGTGTGTGTGTGTGTGTGTGTGTGTGTGTCCCAGCTCCTACCTACCATCTACGATGTCTCACTGTTTACCTTTATCACCTGGCTGTGACGTGGTGCCCCTCTGTCAATTACCGTTCTTTAGGTGAGCTAATGGAAGGTGGAATAGATGCAGGTGAGGTTGCCTTTTTAACCCCTTCACTCTAATGATCTGCTCTTGATTCTGTTCTTGTTACTTTCAGACGAATTTATTCGGCTTGGAGACTTCATGAATGCTCCCCTCCACCTCCTTCTTCTCCCCCTCTCCTCTCCCCACTTCCTTTCCTTTCTTAGTCATTATTAACAATCAGAAGACTATTTCAGACTACTAAAGGACTATTGGGAATATCTATCAGAGACCATCATCCACTCACTTGATGTAGTGCTGCTTACTTCTTCCATCACCTTCAACAATTTTTTCCTGTTTGCCCTCCTCTCACCCTATTTCTCCCATCTTTCCTGCCTTTTTTTTTTTTTTATGACTTTTCTTTCCTTTTCAGGTGGCTTTACATTGAGTGACAAGCCAAATGGTTTCCTGTAAGCCAGGAAACCATTTACTATGTTGGGTGGTAACCATTTAACAAACCCATAAGTGTTCCCTACGTGTCAACAAGTGGGTTGGAGGAGGGTTGGTACCCCACCCCGTAAAACAGTTAACACGCAGTCAAACGGCGACCCCTTACGGGATTATGGCGTCTGGCTATAGATAGACAGATAGATGAATGAAACTGTTCGGGTCTATTTGAGATAATAAAGACTACTGAGGACTATCTAGGATTACTATAGGCCACTGGGGACTACTAGGGAGTCTATAGAGCGAGGCAGTACGTGTGTGGGTGAAGAAGTAAAGATTTTTTTTATTTCCTTTTTCTTTTTTTCTTTTCTTGTCCCGCTTGCTCGAACACTCTGAGGAAAAGAATGGCTACCTTGGCCCCGGGAGGCTTTTAGCATACCAATTTCTTGTCCTGTATTCTCTCTCCTTTTCTGTCCTTTATTTTTGTTTCAAAGAATTTTTTCCTTCTCTGTCTTCTCTTTTACTTCTCTTCTTTCATCTCTTCTTTCTCCTCCTCCTCCTCCTCCTCCTCATCATCATCATCATCATCACTGTTCTCCCATTCTGCATACCCATTCCCTTTATCTCTTTCCTCTGTCCTCATCCTCATCCCTCATCCTCCTTTCACTTCTTCCCCCTTCCCTCCCTCCTTCCTCCTCATCTCCCTTCTCTCCTTCTTTCCCTTCCATCCTACCTCCTCTCCCTCTCTCCTTCCATCATCCCTCTCTCTCTCCCTTTCCCATCCCCTCCTTCCTTCAATCCCCATTCCTTCTGTCTATAAATGAAGGAAAAAACACCCATCTCCTACACTTCCAATATTCCCAGCACAAAAACACAATCAGTGTATTAAAAACTACGGGATTGGTTGAATGTGTATACCAGCAACCAGTCAAAGGCTTGTTTGTATCTCAGTGTTGGAAGATGGGTATGTGATTCTCTTGTGTAAAATCTGAAATTCTCTCTCCTCTCTCTCTCTCTCTCTCTCTCTCTCTCTCTTTCCGTTTTCATTCTTCTCCCTTCTCTCCTTCCCTCTTTTCTCTTCCCTTCCCATTTCTTCCGTTCTATTCTTGTCACTTCCCTCCCTCCCCTCTCTTTCATTTCTCTCTCCTTCCTCTTTTCTCCCCTCTCTTCTCTCCTTCCTTTTCTTCATTCCTCCCCTCTATTCTCTCCTCTCCTCGCTTCTCTCTTCCTCTCCTCTCCTCTCCTCTCCTCTCCTCTCTTTTTTTCACCCACACTCTACCTTTGCCCTTCTTGGAATCGTCAATGAACAAGAGCGTGTTTCATACCTTCACCTTTTCTCACTAACTTGAGTTTTGGGCGCACAGGTGTTGAGTTTTATGGCGTGCAATCGTGTGTGTGTGTGTGTGTGTGTGTGTGTGTGTGTGTGTGTGTGTGTGCAACAGGCCAATCTGTTACGTTAGTAATCTCCCAGGGTGAACTAGCGTAAATATAATAGCGGAGTGCATTCACCTGTGGCCAGAGAGTGGTGTGGTGTGGTGAGGTGTGGTGTGGTGTGGTGTGAGGAGTGGCAGAGGGAAGCTAAGATGAGAATGAGAGAGAGTGGCTGAAAACTACCCTATCCACAGCAAGGATCGAACCACCGCCTGTCCAACCATCGAAGCCGGAGATCGTCATATTACTAATTCCAGTACATCCACTTCATAAAAAATTGGATCAAGGGATAATAATAGAACCCCTGGAATAGAGGACGTGATACTGTTTGTATGGCACGAGACAGATCTTGTCGGTATTCTGTCTGACGGTCAGCTGTGGATGGGAATGGCGACACTGATATTCGAATTCTGTTTGAGATTAATTGTACCCCCGTATTCTGTACGTATTAATTCTGATTTACTTTACCTATCACGAGCTTTGTAACAAAATAATATATAAATCGTCCTCCTAACACCATGGACAAAGAATCATGACGCTAAATAAGGCGTGGCTGAAACTAGCAGTGCATTATAAGAGTAGACTTTGAATCATTTCAGTTGCCGTACAACTTTGCCAGGAATTTTCGTCATTTCAAAGTACACTTTTACCTAAAAGATTTAATATAACAGTCGTCTTTAAACAACTCATGAGATTAACCAATATGTCGTAAAAATGAATAAAAACAAAGTGCCTCTCTCCTCTCGCGGCAAAGCATCAAGCGAATCCCTGAACTGAAACAGTCTCGCTTCCCTCACCTCGTTGCTCGCCCAGCCTGAACCACGGAGGAGAAAAGATACGGAGTAACGACTCAACGTACTGCGAGGCCCTAACCTTCACGCCATCTAGTGCACAAGCCAGATAAGGGAGAACGGGAATATAAGAAAACGATTTTAGGGTAGACTATGGTTAGATTTTGAATCAGGAATATACAGTCCTATCAATAGATAATTATATGGTACATGAGCATTCTTCACCACTGAAACCATATTGGTGATGAATAGTGTCCCAAATATTGTATTTTGAGACAAAGATTCATTTCAATGACAAAAGTCTCCGACTCGGAATGTAATGGATTTATTAATAATACAGACAAGAATATTATAGTGGATTTATTGGATAATGGGTAGGACAGCTTGCCATATACAGTACATGTTAGGTTACATTATTATACCGAAAACATTCAGACGGGAAACAGAAACCCATAGCCATTTGTCGTTTTTGCTCTGTTAATCACCTACCCCGGTGCAGACTGTGGACAAATAGGCGACCATGTTCCACTGGTAGCCGAATTAAGAGTCAGATTTAAAAAGGTGAAGAAGAAACAACAACAGCCAAGAAGAGACTGGAGTGTGCTACAAGGGGAGGAGGTTAAGGCAGCCTTCGAAGTAGAAGTAAGAAATAGGTATGGAATGTTGGAAGATGATACTGAGGGAGGTGAAGAAGTTGAGAGAGACTGGAATAATATACGGACTGTATTGCTGGGAACAGTGGAGAAAGTGGTGCCAGAGGATAGGAGAGCAAAGCAGAGGTGGATGACGGAGGAAATTCTGACTCTGATGGAAGAGAGAAGATGCTGTAAAGGGAATCAATGGAGATATGAAGAATTGGATAGAGAAGTGAAGAGGAAATGTCGTGAGAGAAAGGAGGAATGGTGGAATCAACAGTGCCAAGAAATGGAGCAACTTGACCGGATGCACCTGCAACGTAGGATGTATGGGAAATTGAAAGAGATCACTGGTAAGAGGAACTCAACAAGAAGCTCAACAATAAGAGATATTGATGGAAATATCAGAGATTTTGGAAAGATGGCAAGAATATGTAAAGGAATTGTATGACGATGGAAGAGGTGAAAGACCTGAGATCGTGGGAGAATTGGAAGGACCATCCATCTTACAAGAGGAAATAGAAGAAGCAATCAAAGGTATGAGACAAGGAAAATCTGTTGCAGAAGATCAAGTTTCAGTTGAAATGGTGGAGGCAGGTGGGGATTACATCAAGAAAAAGATAACCGATATGGCCAACCGCATCTATGATACGGGTTACATTCCAGAAATGATGAGGGAATCAGTGTTTATAGCTATACCTAAGAAGAAACAATAGAGTGTGAACAACATAGGACAATAAGTATAATGAGCCAGATGGGTAAGATCATTTTAAGAGTGATAAGAAATAGAATACATAGAAAGGTTGACAGTTATGTGTCTGAAGAACAATATGGGTTTAGAAAAGGAAAAGGAACAATTAATGCCATTTTCTCATTGAGAATGATATTAGAAAGAGCGATAGAAATGCAAAAGGATGTTTATATGTGCTTCATCGATTTTGAAAAAGCTTTTGATACAGTGCAGCATGAGGATATTATAAATATGTTACAAGAAATTGGTGTGGATTGAAGAGACATCAGATTAATTAATAATCTTTATTGGGATCAAAAGGAAGCAATGAGAATAGAAGACCAGAAGACAGATTGGGTTGACATACGGAGAGGAGTGAGGCAGGGATGTGTCCTGTCTCCGGATTTATTTTCCCTGTATGGACAAAAGTGTATGACAGATTTGGAAGAACTGGCTGGGAATTAGTATTGGAGGACGGAATATGAATAATATTAGATATGCAGATGACACAGTTTTGGTGGCTGATTCGGAAGAAAAGTTGCAGAGGTTGGTAGATGCATTGCATGAAGCATGTCTGAGAAGAGGCCTGAAGGTTAATCAAAAGAAGACGGAGACAATGGGAGTAACCAAGAGAAGAGAGCGGTAGAGAGTGGGCATAAATGTGCAGGGAAGACAAGTAAAGCAGACAGACACTTTTAAATATCTAGGAACTCTGATCTCAGAGGATTCGAAATGCGAAAAAGAGATAAGAAGGAGAATAGCAAGTGCAAAAGCTGCCTTCAGGAAATTAAACGGGCTTTTAACTAGCATGAGTATGAGTTTGGAGATAAGAATGAGGATGTTGGAATGTTTCGTGTGGTCAACATTGCTTTATGGATGCGAAACATGGACGATAACCCAAAAGATGAAAACAAGTCTAGAAGCTGTGGAAATGTGGTTTATAAGAAGAATGTTAAGAATTCCTTGGACAGACCGGGTCACAAACGAGGATGTATTAAGTAGAGCGGGTACTGAGAAGTTTACTGAAGTGTATCAGAGGAAGACAGCTGAAGTTCTTAGGCCATGTCATACAGGACAAAGGCTTTGAGAGTGTTTATTGGGAAGAGTGGAAGGTACGAGGGTAAGAGGCAGACAAAGACTTAAGTACATGGACAGTCTCCTGGATGATATTGACGGAAGATGGAGTGTGGCGGATATTGTGAGAGTGGCGCATGGGAGGGAAGAATGGCGCTCCATGGTCACCAACGTCACTTGACTGGCACTACGGTAAGTAAGTAATCATAAGTACCATGCTGATTTAACTAAAAGAACAAAAAAAAAAGTCTTTCCATTGTTTTCAGATGCACTTTCGTCTACCACATATCTGCGGATATATTGGCAAAACAATAAATCCCCCCCCCCCGTGTGAAACATACCATTTGAAAACAAAATATTAAATGTAGCTTCCAGGTTTCTGAAGCAGGAGATAAATGTATGTCATAGCATTAGTTTCGAGAATTGCCATGAAAACAAGCAACATATGGCAAAGTTTTTATATGATTCGTAATCATTATATAGCCTTCAAACAATAACACAATTTGCATATGCCTAAACTACTACGATACAAGCATGCAGGGCAATTACCAAGTGTGTGACATAAATGGCAGTTTTCATCATACGATTATGCATGCAGAGGATGATGACATTTACAATGGAAGACGAATATAAACAGTGTACAAGCTAATGGTCATATAAAACATGTTAAAATATGTTGGTTTGTCAACGTTAATGTACCGTACAGGAAACCAAAGAACTTGCGTAAGATCAAGTTGTCCAATAATGCATGTAATGGAATACATTTGTGTATTAATAAATACATACATACATCTACTATACAGTGTTACCTGCCTGTCTATATGCCTATCTCTTCATCAACTATCTGTCTGTCTGTATCTGCATCAATCTATGTCTGTCTCGGAATAAATCAATAACACGCATTTGATAAATAAACTAATACCCACAGGGAAAAAGGAAACACTAAATATCGCATGAGCTTGGGCTACGAGTATTTCGTGTTTCCTTTTCCCTGCCTCTCTCTCTCTCTCTCTCTCTCTCTCTCTCTCTCTCTGTCTCTGCGCTAAGTACCTCATGTGGTTTGGGAAAATTTGTATTTCATTACATGGTTCCTACCTGCATGTAATAGTAAGTTCCCGTTATCGGTATACGAGTAACAGCCTTTAATAATGGATGGTGCATATCTTCACTGACATTTTCACAAGATCAAAAATACGGCAAAATATATGAATATTGTCAATAAATATTGATCGTGTTAGGGCCGGTAAATAATATCCTTCGTTGCGAATGTAGCGGCATTACTTCAGGAAGTTCACTTGTTGAGTGATCAATGCCCAGAGTATCCTTTATCATACTGTATATGTAATGAAGCATAGTATTCCCTACAGATTTCTATCTTAGACGTACAGTACATGCCGAGGCCCAGTTTCAGCTTATGTGATTTCCTAATTTGCACCTACATTTATGACCGTAGTATGCTTGTTTATGCATAATAGTTTGTCACATCTGTTTTACGCACCTCTTCTTGTCCTTTGGGAAGAAATGAAACCGTAGGTTAGTTCCAGTTCGTCGGTTTTTCCCACAAACAACGCAGTGGTGTCCAGCGTTTGGAGCCATGTATATTTGTACCGCCTCGCCTCCTGGCATCCCGCCTGTCAACTTCTGTAAACAAACAGACGACACACCGGCGACCACAATGCCATCTGTTGACCAAGCCAGCTCATTACACTGGTCTCGTTTTCGCCCATAAGAGTTAATGCTCCCTATCTCTTCTCCGAGGCCTGAACACTCCCAGCCCGGCCACGTCACGTGTGATATCAGTGCAGTGCTGACCTAGTGAGGGGAGTGAGTGCTGTGATGTCTAGTTGATCTTCTCACGGAATTGTGACTTTTAACTACAGAGACTTGGGACTGTTGTTACTACAACTACTACAACCATTACTAAATAACTTCCATACCCTTGCGACTTACCTTCTCAATTTCCTGCTACTACTGCTCTTGGTACTTTACCATTATTACTTACAACTAGTTTTCTACTACTACTACTACTACAACTATTACATCAACAACAACTACTACTACTACTACTACTGCTACTACTACTACAACTATTACATCAACAACAACAACAACAACAACAACTACTACTACTACTACTACTACTACTACTGCTACCTCCACCACCACCACCACCACCATCACCACTACCATCACCAACGTTAGCTGCATCTACTACTACTTACTGCTTATTACTACTTACTACTACTTACTGCTTATTACTACTTACTACTACTTACTGCTTATTACTACTTACTACTACTTACTGCTTATTACTACTTACTACTACTTACTGCTTATTACTACTTACTAGCAACTACAACTTACTACCTACTACTACGTACTGCCTACTACTATTTACCACCCACTACTACCTACCACCACCACCTACTACTACTACTATACTACTACTGCTACTACTACCTACCACTGCTACCTGCTACTACTACCTGTCACAACTACTTACTACTACCACCAAATACTACTAACTGCTGCTCCTACCCGCCACTACTACCTGCTGCTACTACCTGCCACCACCACCTGCTATTACTACCTGTTACTACTACTTGCCACTATTACCTGCTACTGTTATCTGCTACTATCTCATACTATTAGATGCTATTACTACTACCTGCTACTATTACCTGCTATTACTACTACCTGCTGTTGCTCCTTGCTACTACCTGCTATTACTACTTGCTACTATTATTACTACCTGCTATTAATGCTACCTGCCATTACTATCTACTATTACTACTACCTGCTATTACTGCCTGCTGTTACTACTACCTGCTATTACTACTACCTGCTATTACTACTATCTGCTATTACTGTCTACTGTTACTACTACCTGCTATTACTGCTACCTGCTAGAACTATCTACTGTTACTACTACCTGCTATTACTACTACCTGCTATTACTACTACCTGCTAGTACTATCTACTGTTACTACTACCTGCTATTACTACTACCTGCTATTACTATCTACTGTTACTACTACCTGCTATTACTATCTACTGTTACTACTACCTGCTATTACTACTACCTGCTGGTACTATTTACTGTTACTACTACCTGCTATTACTACTACCTGTTATTACCACCTGCCACTGCTACCTGCTACTACTTCTGTTACTACCTACTACTACATGCTACAACTACCTGCTATTCCTGCCTACTACTGGCACCTACTACTGCTGCCTACTACCACCTGCTACAACAACTACCTGCTACTACTACTACTACTACTACTACTACTACTACTACTACTACTGCTACTACTACCATCATTTGATACTACTACTGTACCTGATACTACTACCTGCTAGTAACAGATACTACTACCTGCTACTATCTGTCAGTGTTTGCTGCTACTCACTACTTACTACGCTATTACCTACTACAGTACCACCTACTGCTGCCCACAACCAACTGCTGCAGTTTGTACTACTACTACTACTACTACTACTACTACTACTACTACTACTACTATCACTACTACTACTACTACTACGACTATTACTATTACTACTACTACTAGGCTGCTACTACTACTACTATCACCGCTACTACTAGGCTACTACTACTACTACTACCACTGCTACTACCAATGCTACTACTACTACTACTACTACTGCTGCTACTACTACTACTACTACTACTACTACTACTACTACTACTACAACTACTACAAATTACTGCATACTACTAATACTAAAACTAATATTGCTACTGCTACTACAAGTTACTACTACTACTACTATTACGACCACCACTACGACCACCACAACTACTGCTACAGCTATAACTACACCTACTTCTGCACACACTTCACATACGACTACTCTTGCTACTCTCACGACTGCGCCCTACAACACCTTTGATTACACTTAACGACTACACCAGCGATCACAACTGCAACTACTACCACACCTTACTGCTACTACCACAACCACTACTACCACAACTACTATAACCACAACTACTACTACCATTGCTACTACCACATGCACAACTTCTACTACAGCTACAACCACAACTACCACAACCACAATTACTACCACAACTACCACCATCGTAATGCGGCGCGCCCTCCCCAAAATTCTCCCTCCAAGAATGTGAGTACCATTTTAAGCACTTCTAATGTCGATGTTCCAATATTTTTAGTACAATCCTGAGTCACTTAAATTTATCCATTATCCATTACATTAATCTATTTGCATTATAGGTCACTTATATTTATCTATATTTTCTTTATCACTCTGCAATATAGTCATTTATATTAATCTTTACGTCATTTATGTTATAGTAAAGCCTATAATTCCTCCTGCCTAGATTTTATATTATCCATTTTCTCCTTGCTAACCTCAGAGGATTTTTCTCAGCTTAGAAAAACCCATCTAACAGAATCAAATCATCCTATATCTAACCCCTTCAGTTCGAAAAAATATATATATCGGAAAAATATCTAGGAATATAACAAGGAAAATGTCAAGGAAAATATCTAGTACAATATATAGCAAAAGTCTAAAATTATTTTGGAAAAATAACTAGGAAAAATGTCAAGGAAAAATACGTATGAAAAATATCTAGGAAAAAATATCGGAAAAAAATATCGAGGAACACGTACCGAGGAAAAATGTTTAGGAAACTCTAGGAACATATCTAGGAAAAATCTAGTAATCATATCTAGGAAAAGCATATGGAAAACATGTCTGGAAAAAATATTTAGGAAACATCGGGGAAAAAATAACATTAGAGTGGAAATTATACAGCTAAAATATATAATAATTTCTAGAGCTCAGATCTAATGTAGTGAAGAAATTTTGCTTTGCTCATTAAAAACAACATAATTATAAGGAATGAGAATAAATGATTTTTTTTTTTAGAAGTGTGATGTCAAAAACTAATTTCTTCCTGGTAGTTTTCTCTTGTGATTTATTCCTTGTAGTTTTCTCGTGTGATTTACTTTGATTTATTCTTATGTGATGAGAATTATTTTTTTGTTCTCGGTGAAGTATTTCAAGGCAAGATTTTTTTTCGTTTCTCTCTCTCTCTCTCTCTCTCTCTCTCTCTCACACACACACACACACACACACACACACACACGGGTTTAGCTCCATCCCATACAATACCATCCTGAAGTACTCCGAAAATTGAACGAAACTTTTTTTTAGCAAGCCAACTTAATCAACTGTTTCATTTTGTTCCGTTTCTTTATCTTTTTATATTTTTTCGTTTCATCTTTTTTATATTTTTCCTATATATTTTTTTTTATTTTTATTTTTCTTCCATCTTTTTTCCTGTTTTCCTTTTTGTTTCGTTCGGGTTGGTTCTACTCCCAGTATGCGTTTTATTTTTTCCCATCGTGTTTCATAAATCTGCTGCCTCAAATTCACCTCGAAACTTTTAATCTTATTGCTTTTTCTCACAATTTTTCTGGATTTTTTGCCATGATCACCATACCTAATCCTATTTTTTTTCCTTACTTTTTTTTTTTTTTTTGGGGGGGGGAGGGGTCACCTCTGCCCCTTTTCTCTCGCGTACAGTCGTCAGCCCAATTTAGCTGCAAGCCTTTCGTGTGCCGAGTCAATTTGTCTGCCAACAGTGTATGCAGATCAGTTGCCACATAGGCTTTTATACGCATGAAATACCTGATTTTAAGAAGTACTGTTAGAGACTGCATAGAATACAATATTCTGTATACAATGTTCGAATAGCATGGAAAAGTGCATAAGGTGACACAAGAATGTTACTGAGCAACGTTTGAAAGTAATATTCGTATTTTTTATTATTATCGTCTCTAAACTTTCACCCCCTCTCTCCCCATTGGTCTTCCCGATGTCCTTTCCCCACTCCTCCTTCCCTCTCCTTCCCCTCACCCTCTCGTATACCTCTCCACATTCTCTTCTCCCCACCCTCTGTACCTTCATTATTTTATCCCGGGCACTAACTTGATTGGTGCACCATAGTTCTCTCTTGACTGTTTACTAAACCGCCTGCTGCATCTCAACTGCTCGCAATACGTTAACAAAACGAACTACATTTAAAGTTATTATCAATATTCATTCTCATTCGAGTCCCATTCTCACCTCCATCTCCTTCCCACTCCTCTTATTCAAGTTGTCTCTCATCCACCCACCCTTTGTCACTGCCAACAGCCGCGAGACACAGGAACATTGAGGTCTTGTTCTTGTGATGTATTCCTTACTGGTGTTTGAGTGGGCCTGTCAGCTGGTGAGTATTTTTTCAGTAAGCTGGATAAAACAAACCTTTGTGCCCATTCTCCCTACTCCTCTCTCCCTTCCCCAGGAAAATACTCCCATTCATCTCATACTGTTCGCTGATTCATGAAGTAGGATCAGAACCAATAATGTTTCGAATTACTTCCTTATGTTTGGAGTAAGGATTGAAAAAAAATAAAAAAAGACTGGCATATGTAGAGAAACACGAATTTAGTGAAGCACAGAAAAAAAGAAAAAAAAGAAAAAGAAAAATAGAGATGAGTGCAGTTCATTAGGTAGGTTAAGTTCGTGGATAAAATAAATTCGAAATGGTTGAATGAAAGGGGAGGGGAGATGAAGGAGAGGGGGGGGGTGAAGTGAGAGTGAATTTGGGGAGGGACTTCGGGAGGGGTACGGGGGAGAGAGCGGGAATATCATCATTCCAAAACATTCTTCTGTCTCGCTTGCCACATTTTCATGCTCATCAGAAATAAAGAATATTGTACTCTAGGCGGTCTCTAGTAGTAATTTTTACAACTATGTCTCTGAAGCTTATAAAACTTTATGTAACAACGCGTCCCCATACACTATTGCCAGACAAAGCGACCCACATCACACGAACAGGCTTGCTGCGAATTTGTGCTGACGACTGTACATTTCAAAAACTATCTATATTCCCTTTTCTTATGCGAGGAAGAAAGAAACAAAGGCTAGAAACTCAATTATTTCTACTTCTCCTCCCCTTAATTTTAAGTAACTTCATTCCGTATTTAACTCAGCTTCACGAGATATTTGTAGATTTAACACATACAGCAGTGAAGTCCAGGAAAAGCTAAACAGAATGATCGTCAGTTGTTTTAGAGTATTTGACGAGAAACTGTGGTTGAATCTGCTATGGAACCAATTTATAAAAGTTGGTACAAAGGCTAATTCTCTTCCATATAGACGTCTGAATTTGTAGGATAATATGATCCATTATGCTCAAGTTTTGGAAATTTCTAGGGAATGTGGATTAACAGTGACGGCTACAGTGATCAGTATACATTAGACACAAACTAATACTATGTCGTACAAAAAGATCTGTCTATCTATCTTTTACCAGACGCCATAATCTTGTAAGAGGTGGCCATTTGACTTTGAGTTATTTGTTTTACGAGGAGGGGCACTAACCCTCCACCAACTCACTTGTTGACACGTAGGGAGCACGTATGGTTTGGTTATATGGTTACCACACAGCGTGGTAAATGGTTTCTTGGCTTACAGGAAACCATTTGGCTTGTCACTCAATGTAAAGCCACCTGAAAAGAAAAGAAAAGCAATAAGAAGTGACAGGAAAGATGGGAGAAACAGGAAGAGAAGAGGGCAGGCACAGAAAAAGAATGATCAAAGCTAAGGATTTTTTTTTTTTTGCTTCTTTTTTTCTGGCCTATCAACCATTGGGGCCGAAGCCCCTGGTCATTAAGGCCGTATATATATATATATATATATATATATATATATATATATATATATATATATATATATATATATATATATATATATATATATATATATATATATATCTATATCTATATCTATCTATCTATATATATATATAGATAGATAGATAGATATGTATATATATATATATATATATATATATATAGATAGATAGATAGATAGATATATATATATATATATATATATATATATATATATATATATATATATATATATATACCTACAGTATATATATATATATATATATATATATATATATATATATATATGTCTATCTATCTATCTATATCTATCTATCTATCTATCTATCTATCTATATATGTATCTATCTATCTATCTATCTATCTATCTATCTATATATATATGTATCTATCTATCTATCTATCTATCTATATGTATCTATCTATCTATCTATCTATCTATATATCTATCTATCTATCTATCTATCTATCTATTTTTATCTATCTATCTATCTATCTATCTATCTATATATATATATGTATCTATATCTATCTATCTATCTATCTATATATATATATCTGTATCTATATCTATCTATCTATCTATATATATATAATATAATTTTATTTTTTTTAACTATTTCTTTTTCCTTGGTTTTATATTTTTTATACCTTATATTGTTAAGAAAACTAATCTAAAGACCCTAAAACTAATCACCTAACAGACAAATCGCTAACCTATACTATATCCTACAGAGACAAATAGCTAGACCTACACTAATGGTAAAAATACCTCGACTAACAGAACACCATCGACTGCAGATATGTAATGCCTTTCTACATGACATACCTGGACTCATCACCTGGTGACTGTCAGTCGAGGCACAACCTAATATAGGGGACATCAGTATATGAAAGGGAACCAGACGAGTCAGGAACATTTCCATATATGTCAGCTGTCGGCCCTCATTAGAACAACTTAAAGAAGGTGGTATAAGGTATTTACATAACATGTACAAAAAGTGAAGGACTTCGCCCAACAGACCACCATCGACTGCAACTGCCCAATACCTTTCTATATTGCACACTTACACTCGTCAGCTGGTGACCGTCAATCGAGGAACGGGGTTTAATGTAGGGGACAACAATATTAGAAATAGATCAGTGGGAAGGAGGAACTGTTTCAAATATGTCAACTGTCAACCCTGATTAATAGTACAATATATACATAACTAAAATCGATAAAAAACAAAACCATATAGTAAAAAAGTCACATTACTCTGATCAGTCCGGTCTCTCTCAAGAAAGCCATCAATTTATCAATCATAACAATGTCCCCATCACCCAGGATGGTGGAAAGGGTGAAGGGGACATCTGCTGCGCCGACTAAGGAAGAAGTAGGTAGCTATATATCGAGTGAGTGGATGATGGTTGCCACCACCTACAAAAAAATAATCAGATATTTTCCAACTGTGAAGTACAAATGCCAAAGAATTCCAGACAAAGCATAGTAGCAGCACCAGTCCAACACCACCTAATTTCGAGTTGCACAAAACTCAGAGTTCACAAGATATTTTCCAACCATGAAGTGCAAATGCCAAAGAATTCCACGGCGAAACGAGGCAGAAGTACTGGCCATAGCCATCCCGACAACTAAATGAACACGAAGAATAGGGAATTCCACAGGCTGACCCGGACATACGCTATTCTGAAAATGCTCGAGTTCTAAAAGGCTTTTCCAAAACGAGACTGGTTCGCGAGGCAACAAGACCGGAGCAATTAAACCCTCGGTGCCGGGTGACTTAAATTTACGTCCAGTTTGATATTATCAGCCACGGCCGACTCACGCCAAATGGCAGAACTGCGTTAACCAGAAATTTATGGGTATTCTCGTCCCAGGTCATATATGAGAGTAGTTTGAAGCACTTAGATGGGTAGATTTGTGTAGTTTCATTGTGTTCGTAGCTATGATTTGAATTTACTTGTGATTTCATATATTCAGCTATTGAAGTGATACGTCATTTCAGAACTGAGCTAAAATGAAGATTATTGCTATTCTCGTCCCACCTTCAAAAACAGGGCCACATAGGACATAAGTTACTCAAATTTTGTTACCATTATTGAACTGAATAAAGGGAAAGATGATTTCTATATAAAGTGTTAGAATTACTTGACCCATTCAGTCTGATTATATTCCTTTTTTCCTTGCTCTCTTTACACGATTTTATTCAGCCTTGGATTGTTATTATATATTATTAGATGCTGAATAAATAGCCTTCATTAACTCCTTCATTACCATCCGGCTCTTGTAAGCAAATTATTATTATTTTTTTTATTATGAAGGAAAAAGTACTTGAGATTCAAGGATTTAAACGGATTACCATTGTTATATTTAAGTAATCCCTCCTCAGCTGATACTAAATTTGCTTGCGATTTTACATTATGTTTGGTTGGTGAAAAAACATATACATTGGTAGATAGACACACACACACACACACACACACACACACACACACACACACACACACACACACACACATGGACTGGCTGATATAGAGAGGCAGAGAGATAGATATACTGTTATATCCACGCCAAACAGACTCGTAAAACTAAAGCCTCACCCCTTCATTCTAAAAACACATGTATAGTTAGTCCTGCTGCCCTCAGACGATTTTATTCACCTTGAGAAGGACCCAGGTACTTAGGGGGTTAATGAAGGCTTTAACACCTCCAGTCAAAAAAAGAAAAAAAAAGAAGTCACGAACTCATTTCTTTTTTCACTTAAACTTGACCTAGATTTTCATCCTCTTTCAGCTTCTTTCACGTAGCTTAATGACAGAAAAAGACTACACAATGGTTCTACATCCTTTACCATTGCACTTTTTCATGACAGACACCTGACTCTTGTGCTAATGTATGTTAGAACTCGGCATTCATGATGGGGAGATGGCAGTTTTAGGCCAGGTTAGTGTAAAAGGAATATAGTGGTACCAAACATAACACGTGGTCATTTGAAGCTGATATCCCTTCCCTCGTTTCATAAATACGCGTCCACTGCAACACTGATCAGACACAGGACGCAATATTGCACCCATTATTCTCAGTGTGTGAAACTGGAACATGAAAATGAAAGACGAACCAAGAATAAAAGATGCGATGCGATTTTTCTATAACCATTTTCAGTTCAGGACGTCATTTCTGTTTTATTACCTCTGTCAGTGAAGTTCGACGAAGGTTATGTATTCACCTCTGTCTGTCTGTGAACACGCTATCTCAAAAAGTTATCATCAGCTTTTAGTGAGGTCTGGTGGATAGGTGGGCAGTGGATCAAGGAAGAGTTGATTGTATTCTCAGACAGCTCTGGATCCGCATGCAGGAATAAATCGTAAATTTCATTGGCGTCGGCGGAGGTATGCAGTCTGTGAAACTGTGTAATAGGGCAGGTGAAAACCGTAGAGTTAATTGCTTGAATAATTATGAGAGACCATAAAAATATTCATGTGACGGGAAAGAGGAATTATATACAATAGTAAATGACAAATTGTATTACCGTTGGTGGGGGATAGGAGAAAAAAAGAAAGTAAAATTGATTGTGAGATCGTAAAGGTATTATTTTTTTTTTTTTTTAAGAAGAAAGAGGAATTACAGCAGGAAATATTCAATCTTATCAGCGTTGGCGATAAAACAAGCTAATGGTAGCAAGGAAAAAATTATCTAACCAAAAAGTCTGAATTCGGTTCAGTCGTAATCAAGGAAAGTGAGGGAATAACTAAACCTCTTTCACTTTAACCTGGCCCAGATTCTCGTCCTTTTGTAGCGGATTTGGCGTAGCTCAGTGGCAGAAACACAGTACTACAGCTCTACAGTCTTTCCATAGCACCTCCTCGTGATTAGCATCATACTCTAGAGTTAATCTTTTGTTACATCTTAGCATTCAAGATGGAGACATGGCAATTTTAGGCCAAGTTAGAGTAAAAAGAGTACGACGTCGGTAGTGTAGAAGCTGAGAAAGAAAGTAGAAAGTAGTAGAAAAATGCTAAGCTATTATCTCATAAGCACAAATATAGAGAAACATGAACATAGATAAAAGTATATACAGGTTCCTTTTCATAAATACTTTCATACCAGGTACATATATACTTTTATCCAAACCTACCTTTATTTACTATACGCACATATTGACCTATTTTATTCACACACTATGAACTTACACACACACACACACACACACACACACACAAACATAAACTCGCAACCAAGCCATTAGGGTTGACAGTCCAGGATCTAAGCCAATAATATGACCCTAATAACACTCTGATCCACACACGCCACAAGTCTTCATGCTAAACAAGGCTACACAAGGCTACATTGGGCTACACTAGGTTACACAAGGCTACACAAGATTATGCAAGACTACATAAGACTACACTGGACTACGCTGGACTACACAAGGCTACACTGGGCTACATAAGACCACACTGGGCTACGCTAGGCTACACAAGGCTACATTGGGCTACGTGAGAACATCATACCATTCTTTTGAACTTGATATCCTCTGCTTTGCACTGTTCTTGATTAGGTTACATTTGCCACAGAATTATAAGCTATTTTACACTACACTACACTACACTACACTACACTACGCTACACTACACTGACACTACATTACACTACACTGCACTACACTACACTACACTACACTGCACTGCACTGCACTACACTACACTACACTGCACTGCACTGCACTGCACTACACTACACTACACTACACTGCACTGCACTGCACTACACTGCTCTACACTACACTACACTACACTACACTACACTACACTGCACGACACGACACGACACTACACTACACTACACTACACTGCACTACACTACACTGCACTACACTACACTACACTACACTGCACTACACTACACTACACTACACTACACTGCACTACACTACACTACACTGCACTACACTACACTACACTACACTACACTACACTACACTACACTACACTACACTACACTACACTGTACTACACTACACTACACTACACTACACTACACTGTACTACACTACACTACACTACACTACACTACACTACACTACACTGCACTACACTACACTACACTACACTACATCAGACTACACTACACTACACTACACTACATCAGACTACACTACACTACACTACACTACACTACACTACACTACATCAGACTACACTACACTACACTACACTACACTGCACTGCACTGCACTGCACTACACTGCACTACACTGAACTACACTGAACTACACTGCACTACACTACACTGCACTACACTACACTGCACTACACTACACTGCACTACACTACACTACACTACACTACATCTTACTGCCCAGCTTATTAAACATTAGAGATTAATGGCGTGCAATATTAAGGAGTAAGATCTATAACATATCATTTAAATGGAGCAAAGAACATCGTAATCCTAAATCCCTGTCCACACCAAATGAATACTCGTGTGGCTGGATATGGGTGGGGGTGGGCGGGTGTAGGCGGGAGTGGGTGTTTTTTTTTTTTATCAATTTAACCCATATAAGATGCCCCATTGGACGTGGGCGGGTCCGGGCGTGAACTTCCATGGATTACAGAACTCCCACCCACTCCCGTCGACTCCCACCCACACCCACCCACACCAGTAAGAATTTAGTTTGGACGTGACCAAAAAAAAAAAAAAAAAAAAAAAAAAAAATCAGTCCCTCACCCTTAAAAGGAAAATCCTTGAAAAGAGTAAACTGCCCATTGACCTGAATCTCGACAAGGACTGGGCAGCATGATATGGATTTTGGGATGATTTGGCTGGCGTTCTATTAAGCTTTTTTGGTGTGTGTGTGTGTGTGTGTGTGTGTGTGTGTGTGTGTGTGTGTGTGTGTGTGTGTGTGTGTGTGTGTGTGTGTGTGTGTGTGTGTGTGTTCTAGCACTATTTGAAATGGACTTCGTAAGGCAAAATCTAGGCCAAGTATAAGGTAGACGTAGTAGTGTTATATTTACTGTGCAGTTGGTTACTCATTATTATTATTATTATTATTAGTCCTAATATATATGCCGTCATTGCAGTGGTGCTGGTGTGGTGGCCTTGGGTTTGTGTGGGTGAGAACGAAGAATCAAGATAACCTAGTTCCAGAGAGAGGACAACCTGATGGCCTGGTACAAGAGGAGTGATGGGAGACCGCCTGGAGTAGTGGAGGGACCTTGACTGCTTGGAGAGTTGCAGAAGGCTGTCCAGGTAAGTACAGTACACTACTGTCTTGTTGTCTGTCTCTCCTGTCTGTCCGTCTCTGTCGATCTGTGTCTTTCTCTTGTATTTCTGTGTCTATATCCTGGTGAGAGATGTGGATGTTGAGGGTAGAGTTGAGAGAAAGGGGTAGATTGGGATGGTCTGGGAATGTGGAGAGGATGGAGGATGACAATTGGGTGCGGAGGGTTTGAGGCACGGCTGGATTAAGCATGTGCAAGGCCCTGGGCCCGCTTGGAAGGGAGGCCCCCTTTCCAACTCCCCCAATGGCATACACCACAGACTGGTAACCTAAATCCTAATATATAAATAGGACACTTTTAGTTAGGAAATACTGAACGGGGACTATTCATCCAATGCTGTAATATGTAATGCATAAACACGAAATGAAATGAACACAAGTTGCTCTGGTGGGAGGCCCCCTCTTGGTGGGTGGCCCAGGGCCCGGGCCCCTTGGCCCCCCCCCTTAATCCGGCGGTGGTTTGAGGCGTGACCTCAGGGAAAAAGGGCTGAATAAAGAAACTGCTAGAGATCAAGCAGTATGGAAAGCCGCCATTGGTTAACGTAGACCGACGTGTGCAAGCATCGTGGAGACTTTATAATTGAACAGATGATGGAAAGGTTGGGCAATTCTCCCTTTTTTTTTTTTTCCCCTGAACCATGCCTCATCCGATCCATAGGTGGGTAAAGAGGCTGAGATGGTCTACATATTACTCCCCTTACTGTGTTTTCTCTCTTCTCGTTTAAAGATCGGGATGAAGGGAAATTAAGATTGTCGCCAGACAGTTCACTTACTGTTTGTATTAGCTTAACCTCAGTAGGGAAATAGCATTATGCTGCATAGGTACAGATGCAATGATTACTCGGCATACTGTATTTTGCTGTGTATTTTTATCGGTGAGAAAAATGTATTTCCTAGAGCCCTTAACTCAGTTGTGGGTTCATGCTTTTCTGCACGTGAATCTGGTGGACTTCAGGCTGAAATTACCCTTCTGCAGTCCACCATCCTCCTTTTGTAGAATGGATACAGAATATCAACTGATACTCCTTGAAATGGATAATTTAGATGTAGCCTTCAGTTATGGCCTTGAGCATAAAATGTAACTAGTGTTGAGGCAGCAGTGTTACTGAGGTTAAAAGGTTAATGAGTTCTACAGCATATTTGTACTTCAGGGCAGTTTGAGGAGAGGGGCAGTTTGACAGAAGAGGTCACCCTTGCTGGGATGGTGTCTGGTGGTAAGCATCCACCACCTCCACAACCGTTGATATTAGCGGGCAACTCAGCTGAATGCTAAAATGGTGAGTACCTTTAAAAGTGTTGTAGCTACTTAATCATTTGTATGTCAGTCTGTGTAGATAACCGTTGATGGGCCTAGTGGAGTGACCTATACATCAACTTGTGGTTTTCTATAAATCTTGCCACGGTACTAGCTTTTGCTAATTGCCAGTTGTTTGCACAACTTGCCTCAATAGGTCTGGAAAGTTAGAATGCACTAAAGCCTATAGATAAATAGCTTAGGAAGCTAAAGTTGCAAGAGTATTGCTGAAATTCGTTATAAACTCACGCTTGCTAAATGGAAACGCCTACAATTGGTGTGTTGCAGTTAAATGAGAAGGCAAACAACCGTATCTATGGAAATGTTCATTCGTTTCGCCTTATGCCTTTCTTAACATTTCTGTATACTTTAAATAAGCTTTGGAGACTTGGAAAAGGTTAGATAAAGCCATTCTAACCCCTTCACTAAAGAAAATATCTCTTGAGCTGGATAAAATTATTGGATGTTACCAGGAATAAACTAAAACATGTGACAGGATTGTAGGGATTAAATCAAACTAACCTGGAGACCCCTGCATTGTAAAGGGACAGCAGTGGGGTGAGAGTAATCCTTGTCTTCAATATGATTTTGTGATTTTCTAAGCTTCATCTGTGCCTTTAAATTTTTGACTCAGATTTGGATGTATGGACGCTATTTTCAGACGATTCTCTTTAACATACACTTTAAAATGGAAGACACAGCCTTCATCAACCCCGTCACAGCTGAAGGTCCTCCCTAGGTTGTAAATCTTTCTGGCAGTAGCAAGAATAAAATCACGTCATCTGATTTAAGGCGTTAGAAGTACTGTATACACCAATTTTAGTGTGTGTGTGTTTTTTTTATTCTCTTGTTTTTCGTTCTTCTGTTCTGTTATTGTAAAAAAAAAAAAAGTTATCCTTTGGCCAATCTGGAATCTGAACCAGGTGAATTTCAGGCATAAGTTTCCCATCTCCTGTGGACCACCATTCTCCTTCCAGGGGATAGGGAAGTGGTTAATGATAGTTTCTATAATGAGGCAGTTAGGCAGCCCTGTTTTATCAGGCCTATCACATGACTCTTCGGCTCCTCCTTCAGTACTTATATTTATTTATTTTTTCCTGCCAGTTGTTTCCTTCTGCCAGTTGTTTCCTTCTGCCAGTTGTTTCCTTCTGCCAGTGACTGTTTCCGTCTGTCTGTGACTGTTTTTCCTTCTGTCTGTGACTCTTTCTCCGTCTGCCTGTGACTGTTTTTCCTTCTGCCTGTGACTTTCTTCTGCCTGTGATTGTTTTTCCTTCTGCCTGTGGCTGTTTTTCCTTCTGCCTGTGACTGGTTTTCCTTCTGCCTGTGACTGTTTTTCCTTCTGCCTGTGACTTTCTTCTGCCTGTGATTGTTTTTCCTTCTGCCTGTGGCTGTTTTTCCTTCTGCCTGTGACTGGTTTTCCTTCTGCCTGTGACACTCTGTTAAATGCAGTGTCCAGGTATCTTTCAGTTAATGGATCTTGGCTTTGTTCCATATTTATTTGGATTTTTTTTTTGTGTGTGTGTGTATTCTAGCGTTTTTCGTGTGAAAAATCCGGACTTTAAAGCAGCATACTGTCTCTTGGATTACTTTTTTTTTTAAGTGTTGCAATTTAAACACATCTAGACATAAATATAGTTGAGAAGGAAGAAAAAGTGAGCAGATGGAGAGAACACTTTAATGAATTGTTGAACATAGAGAATGAAAGTAATGCGAGTATAAGTGTCTGGGGAATGGCTGGGAGAAGGAGGGAGGTGAGAAGACAGGAAGGAATCAGTAGGATGGAAGTTGTGGAAGCACTGAAGAAAGTCAAAATGGGGAAAGCCCCAGGAATTGATGGAGTGTGTGGTGAAATGCTGAAGCATGGGGGAGAGATAGTAGAAGAATGGACGTGGAAGATGTGCAGATTGGCCTGGGAGGAAGGTAAAGTCCCGGAGGATTGGAAGTCAAGTATAATTATTCCCTTGTACAAAGGGAAAGGGGAAAAAAGAAGCGTGTGGTAATTATAGGGGCATTTGTCTTCTTAGTGTAATAAGAAAAGTAAATGGTAGGATACTTATTGACAGAGTTAGGGAAATAACAGAAGAATTAGTTGAAGAACAGGGAGGCTTTAGGAAGGGAAGAGGTTGTGTAGATCAGATATTCATTCTTAGATCTTTATTGGAAAAGTGTCAAGAGAAGGGAAAGAAGTTGTATGCGTCCTTCATGGATTTGGAGAAAGCATATGACAGGGTGGATAGACAAGGATTGTGGAAAGTATTAATAATATATGGAGTAGATGGGAAGTTGTTGAATGCTGTGAAGAGTATGTATGAGGGTGCTAAGGCTACAGTGCGTGTGGATAGTGAACTGAATGAGTTTTTCTATTTGAAGGTTGGGTTGAAGCATGGATGTGTCATGTCTCCATGGTTGTTCAGTCTGTATATGGATGGGGTTATAAAGGAGATACAAGGTAGGGCAGTGGATGTTGGAATGGCCCTAATGAGAGAGGGGAGTGTTTGGAAACTCCCTGTGTTGTTGTTTGCAGATGATACTGTGTTGTTGAGTGAAGACGAAGGGGAGCTGCAAGGCCTGGTGGATGAGTTTGGGAGAGTGTGTAAGAAACGGAATTTAAAGGACAATGTAAGGAAAAGTAAAGTTATGGTCTTCGAGAGAGGTCAAGTTAGTGAATGTACAGTGATGTTGGATGATGAGGAAATTGAAAATGTGAGTACGTTTAAGTATTTGGGGAGTATGATGAGTAAGGATGAAAGTTTAGAGGGTGAAGTGCTTGAAAGAGTACAACAAAGAAGAAAGGTTGCTGGTTCCTTGAAGACAGCGATAAGAAACAGGGAAGTGAGCATGGAAGTGAAAAAATTATTGCATAACAGTATTGTGATACAAACTCTAACGTATTGAAGTGAAGCTTGGACGTTGCTGGAGGGACACAAGTCAAGAGTGAGAGCAGTGGAAATGAGTTATTTGAGAGGAGCCTGTGGAGTCACATGGAGAGACAGACTGACAAATGAGGATGTGAAGGAGCGTTGTGGTGTGGATGTGGATGTGATAGGAAGCATTAGAAACAACACACTGAGGTGGTTTGGCCATGTGGAGAGAATGGAGAGTGAGAGACAGACGAGGAGAGTGTATGTGAGTGAGGTGGAGGGGGAGAGAGGGAGGGGAGGAGCCAAGGATGAGATGGCGGGATGAAGTGGAGAGGTATATGAGAGAGGGGGTTGTGAATTGGGAGCAGGGCAGTGAAATGGCAGGGGACAAGGTGACGTGGAGACGATTTGTTTGTGGCCACCCCGTATAAGGGATTGAGGCGGCTGGCAATATAAAGATAGATAGATAGATAGAAATACACAGAGAAATAGATAGGTAGATAGATAAAGCACATAGGGGTTATGATGATTATATTTAGGTTTATTAGCCTGGCAGTGTTTAAAGTTTTTGCTTTCAGTACAAAAAAAAAAACGCCTTGACACACCTGACCTGTAAGTATGAAACCCACCTGCTCAACACTTGGCGGCCTGGTATTCCTCTCTGTTATCACCTATTTTCCATTCCAGGAAATGTCTTCTCATCTTAACTGCGGCTTTGACATCCTCATGTCACCATCATGCAACTTACTTTTGGTGGGCCCGCTGTCTATCCACACTGAATCAACAGCGCTAATGAAACTGCTTTTAATAGAGATGTACTGCTTATCTGTCAGCAGCTCCTGTTCAGCCGCCACTCTACTCATTTCGTTATAGAAGGCATCCCTTACTGCTTGGTTTTTCAAATTCCATATAATACCTACTTGGTGAATAGGTCCCCCTCCTCGCCTGCTCCTTCAACACCACACTCTTCACTCTTTATAAATTTTACTTCCTTTACTAACCTATCAACCCTCCAGACCAGGAAATTATCAGCCCGTGTACTATTACTCCCAGACTATGTAATCAGCCTATTCTCTGTTTTCCTAAAAAGCATGTTGCACACAGTCATGTTCATTGCCTCCTCAGACTATAGTATCCTTTCCCCTTCCACATTTCTTGTACCATATGTGCATTCCCTGTGCACCCCTTCATATCCAGCAGCTGCGGCACCCACATGACATCCTTCATCCAAAATGCCAGTCTCATTCCCCATACCATCAACCCCACACACCAAATCATTCCAAAATCTGTCCCTTTCTTCATCATCCCAACCAACCTGTGAGGCATCTATCTATCTATCTATAGCCAGATGCCTTAATCCCGTAAGAGGTGGCCACGAACAAGGGATAAGGGATTATTCCCCTGAGGTAGACCTAGATAGATCATATAGCCCTGCTAGGGTTACAGGAGAGAGCTACCCCTCCCAGCAAAGGCAGCTACCCAGGCGGGGCGCCTACTCTTGACCTCGCTATCTCAAGTCACACGCTCTACCACTGAGCCACCTGGCCCCGCCAAAGGCCACAAACAAATCACCTCCATGTAGCCCTGTCCCCTACCATATTGCTGCCCTCCCTCCAACTCCTATCCCCCTCTCTCATATACCTCTCCACTCCATCCCTCCATCTTATCCTCGATTGACCCCCCCCTCTTCCCCCTCCAACTCATTCACATATACTCTCCATGTTTGTTTCTCTCTCTCCATCCTCTCCACATGGCCAAACCACTCAGTGTATTTCCCCTAACGCTTTCTATCACATCCACATCCACACCGCAACGCTCTTTCATTTCCTCATTTGTCACTCTTTCTCACTCCATGTAACTGCACATGAAAACATACACTTACATACATACATACATACACTTATATATACATACATATCCCCATACACACCACAACGCTCATTCATTTCCTCATTTGTCGGTCTCTCTCTCCATGTAACTCCACATGCACCGCTCAGATAACTCAATTCCACTGCTTTCACTCTTGACTAGTGTCCATCCAAGAAGGTCCAAACTTCGCTTGCATACGTTAGAGTTGGTACATGATACTATCATGCAGCGACTTCTTAACTTCCACGCTCATTTCCATGCTCATTTCCCTGCTTTCAAGGAACCAACAACCTTTCTTCCCTGTTGTTGCCTACTCTTTCAAGCCCTTCATCCTCCAAACTTCCATCCTTACTCATCACACTACCAAGTACTTAAATGCACTCACTTTCTCCATTTCCTCATCATCCAGCCTCACTGCACATTCAGTTAGTTCATTTCACACAAAAACCACAATTTTACTCTTCCCTACGTTCATCTTTACATTCTGTTTTTTACTGTCACAAGTCTTGCATTTCCCCTTCGTCCTCACTTAACAATACAGTATCAGCTGCAAACAATAGAACAGAACGATTCCAGACATACAGTACAGTAAGGCATACACCAAAGTAAATGTAACAAGAAGCTTTCCAAACAATATCTTCCGTGCTATTATCCTTTGATTTCACTCTTATTACATCCATAACACATTCCATTCATTTCCCCTCGACCAGCACGTCCACACCACCATATCCATCCACACTTCCCTTCCAAAATAACCTATACTCCAATCCTTCCCAACAATCATCCTTGCTGACCCTTCCCTGAACCTAATTTCCCATTAGCAGCAGACATCGACCTGCCTCCTGGTCAGTCTCCACCACTTCCCTAGCTTTACCCTTCAAGCTACCTACATTCCAAGATACCACTCTGAACCCCTTGGGTGTTTGGATTCCTCAGGCTTGTATATTACGCATGTTTTTGATTTAGTTATGATAGGTAAGTAAAGGTAGGGATAGACCACTGGCCCCACCCACCCACACAGCCACAAGTCCAGGCAGGGGGTCGAGCCCCACCAGCCGTGGCCAGTGGTTGTGGCAGTGGCCTTAGGGCACTGTGCCAGGAAAGCTACAGGGACACCCTCCATGCACATCTTGACATTTTAACTGCCTTGTCATTATACACCCTGTGACATGGCATCATCCTGGGGTACTACTCCCAGGTTCGGGCCCCTTTCTATTGGGTAGAGGCCACAGCCAGGGATCCACAATGCCCTGTACCCTCTCGCACAGCTCTGAGGCCCGTCCCAACAAATTCTAACCCCATCCCGACCCCAAAACTGCACCGACAGAGGCCACACCACGCCTCCCACCATGCCCACCACTAGGCAGTGGGGGCATAGCGTTCTGGCCGCATTCCCTTCCTGGCGTCAACCCCTGTGACATAACAGGGAACAATGTGTGGTGTGTCTGGTGCCTGTAGTGTAGTACATAAGACCGAAATGTGTTCCCTAATTGCTATTTTCCTCCACAGAAACCGATGGCAACCAGAATATCATCCCCACAATTTTAAAACAACGGCAACCGAAGGCAACAAGATGGCAGTCCTAGTAGACAAGACAGCCCTAGACAGCAGGATGACGAGATAGCACCCTGCTAGGACTCCATATTATAATTACAAATCATAATAGATAGATAGATAAATAGATAGATAGACAGAGCTCCAGGCAAGCCTGGGAAAGGGAAATGATCTTGCAAGTTAACTGAGGAAATGTTGACAATACACAGGAAGAAGCAAGTCAGGGGATGATATAGGTAGTGTGTCAGCGAGATAGCATACGAACAAAGCCTAGTGACCATACACACACATACACACATACTCACACACAGGTTTCTAGAACTTTCCAACCACAGTGTAACACACGTGACGCGACCCCTGCTACACCAGAATTTAGGAAGCAGAGCTCAGAAGGAGGCGAGCTATAGAACCGACAGGTAGTGGAGAGAGTGAAAAAGAAGAGGGGTCCAACTAGACTTACTTAGTGTATACAGTCTCTGTAATACATACACTGCTCAACTTAAGATTTTCTCTGAAGATAATAAACCAAGATAAACTCCCTGTATTCATCTTTAATTCCTACTACAGGAATCGAGAGTTACATTTGGTTGGCAGCGAACGGACGGACATCGTTTCTGAATCAACAGTGAATTTCAGGCGAGACTCTACAAGATTAGATTCAGTTCTACAGTGAATTCCTACAAAATACAGCCTACAAGTCTACAAAACAACTCTATAATCTTCACGTAACTTCAAGCAGCAGCAAGAAGAATAAAAAAACAAAGCAAGTAAAGAAAAAGAAAGACCAAAGCAACAAGCACACAAAACCCCAACACTCTCTCCCGCCTACCTCCATCGCTGATGCAGTGGTCAAGACACACAGCAAAACACCAGAGCCACATTTATAACGTGTCTTACTCACCTTTCTTCACCCAGGTTACGCATCGCTACTCAGTTACTCACCACAGCTACCAGGGTGGGAAGCCAACGTCATCATGTGCTAAGATGACATCACAACGCGAGTCTGCTGATATAAGGCCACGCCAAGCAACGTGTGACTGACACCAGCCACTTCCTACCCACTACTCATTACCCATTATTCACATAGCTCCAACTCATACTCATTTATTTCCACAGTAATGAGTTGGAAATTCGACGTTCTATGCTGAGGTTTGCCTGTGACAGCTGTTAACCACCACAAGCACCAGGCCATGGAATTTCCTGGGTAATATCGTCCATCAACACAGCACTAGAATTATCAAGAGATCTTCAATCAATCCTGCATTTTTCTTCTGAGATTGACAGTTGCATTGACACGCCTCTCCGATCTGTATCAAGTGGGTGAAATTATACTTACTCATTTCTTCTCAGTGCTAAAATTAGGTATATTCAACTCCTTTACTTATTTCTATATATACACTTATACACTCACTATGTATCATTTATTACAACTCATTTACTCATCTATTTAGTTAGGACATTATAAAAAAAAAAGGCGCATTTCATAACACCATATCTTAATTACGGGGATATTTTCACCACCACCCACGTTAATACCAGATGAAAATCAATTAGCTCCAACAATAGATTCACAATTAGGAGAGCACCAAGGCAACACACCCATTGTACAAAACACAAACTAAAGATCAAGAAAGAAATACGTCAGTTCCAGATGATGAGTGGGAAACCCCCCCTGACGTAGCAAGTGAGGACTTAGTTTCTGCCTTGCATACCTATCAGAATATACTTGATATAGTGCAACGTGCAGGCGAATCATATTCCACCATTCCCTCACACAACGATAAACAAGTCCAAGTTAAATTAACAGAGCAAACAGTGAAAATGAATATCGAAACAAATGCCGGGGATCAAACTTTCCCACCTCATGTTTATGTTTACCATGAAGATAAAACTGCCCCAAAATTCTCTGGCACAGAAAAAGATCGTATTGACGTCATTTCATTGGTCAGTCAGTGCGAACAAATGTTCATCAAGCGCCACATACTCGATGAACAAGAGAAAATTGCCATTTTTTCATCTTGCATAAGCCAGGAAAGATGTTCAGCAAGCAATTTGTTGAGATCAGACAAGCTCCTCAAGGCTAGTACATATGATGAATTTAAAACTGAATTTTTGAAGAAATTTTCTGGAGGTATGAACTTCTTGCCAGGTATAATTCCAGAATTACGTAAGATTGTAGATCTTGTAAGGGAGCACACTAAAACCATGTGCTCAGTGAAATAACTGCTGATGTCTCCACAATCAAAAGAACATTATTAGTTACTTTGGAAAACTCAAATTGGATAACATGATGGAAAGATGTCCCCAGACCTCGTCATGGACATCATTGGTTATGTAGCTGCCTTGTGTAAATTACCTGATAGGACCCTTAAGATCGCCAAGATGATCGCGTACACCCCAGGCATGTGCTTACTAGACTTAATGAACGAGGTAGAGATGCAGTGCAGTAAAGCAGGTACGGTCGACACACCTTCACATTCTAGTAGAATGAGAGTACCTGAGACAGTATCAGCTGTGAAAACATCTACACCGACCCCAAACAGAGAACAAAATCGATCGCGACCCGAAAGCAGGCTGAGCAAACAACTAAACGTGACGAGGGTTAGATCACAAACACCAGGCTACAGGCAGTTTCATAAGTTTTCGCGCAGCCCGAGCAGTTCACGTGCCAGAAACAACACTACATATGGGAAGTCACCTCTTAGGTCACAGTCAAGAGATAGGTCCATTCTATGTCATTATTGTGCATAACCAGGACACACATGGAATGAATGCTTTATCAAAGCAAAAGAGGATAGACAAAAGACACAAGGATTTGGTCCTTACTGTAGGTATCATAGATACCAAGGGCACTGGACAAGTAACTGCAAAACAGTAGAAAAAATTGTGTCTATGTTCAAATCGGGGGAAGACCAAGTCATGACAAAAAACGAACAAACGTAAAGAAAAGCAAGTCTAAAATTCACATAGGAGGCATTTTGGGAAATGAGTGTATCTTGATACCAGCTATATGTGAGATCAAAACGTTTCCTTATTTTTAGACACAGGCTCTCCAGTGAACTTAATAACTCATGAAGAAATAAATAGAATTCTTGGAAATAAGAAGAAAGTAACTTTTTTGGAAGAAGCTGATTTAGATTTATATACGGTAGATGGAAAAAAAAAATACAGTAAAAGGTATGATAAGGTTAAATATCAGATTCACAGGGACTACAAGACCATTCTCTGCATTTTTCTATATCCTTGAAAACTTAGCAATTAAAGCACATATGTTACTGGGCTTAAGATCCATGAGAGCAGAGAACATAACTATACTCCCACAAATGAATGGAATAGACTTTGACAATGAATTCATAGATGAAATACCATCAGATCCCTCACCGATTAGTAAAAGAGAACCAAAAAGAATTGGTAATATAAAACGCTTAAGCAAACATACACAAACAGATGAGTGTATAGATCCACTCCCACCACCAGCCCCGGCCTCCAGAATTAGTGACCCAGATAACAGTACTGATTTATCAGTTTTTCCAGCCCATCTCACCAATGATTTAGTTATACCACCAAAATCCTACATGAAAGTTACCATAAAGAGCAAATTACGGAATAGTACTGTTCTTGTCTTAGAAGAATTATGTAAAGGGATTGTCAGTAGAAAACGCATTATGTCAGATGAACGATGAAGGGCAAACTCAGATATTCATAATTAATCACATGAATGGGGAAGTTCAGTTGAAAAAGGGGACTTGCATAGTTAATATTGAAAAATGTCCCGCCCCTGTGAAGGAAATAGTTATAGCTGGAGTGACAAGTGAGATAAAATCTACAGATAGAGAAAGCATAAAAGAGAATTTAATTCACTCAGGTGAATTTGATGAAGAAAATGATTTGTTAACCCTACTGGAAACACACAGAGACACCGTAGCATTGCCCGGAGAACAATTAGGGTGTACTAACTTGATTAATCACATGATTAATGTGCACCCAGGAACACCACCAATTTTCGTACCAGCTTACCGCATACCACACTCCCGACGTACACTTGCAAATCAGTATGTCGATGAAATGTTAAAACTTGGAATTATTGAGCCTTTAGTCTCCCCGTGGAATGCCCCATTATTCTTCGTGCCCAAACGAAATGGAGAAATGCGTGCGGTAGTAGATTACCGTAAACTAAACAATCACACAATCCCAGACCGATTTCCCATGCCATTGCTAAGCGACGTTCTACAGAATATTGGACCGGAGAATAATATATTCTCAACCATCGATCTACTAAATGGCTATTATCAAATACCGGTTGCCGAGGAGTCACGTAAATACACTGCCTTTTCCACAAACAGAAGCCACTACCAATATACAAGGATGCCGATGGGACTGAGGACAGCCCCAGGCACATTCCAGCGTCTTATGAATTACGTATTGTCCGAAATTTTAGGACAAGGAATATTTGTTTATCTTGACGATATTATAATCGCAACGAAGAATATTACGGATCATCTCAAGAAATTAGACTTACTCTTACAAAAGCTTAGTGATGCTGGTTTAAAAATTAAGCTTTCTAAATGCAAATTTTGCTTTAAGGAAATAAATTTCTTAGGCCACAAATTAAGTTCTAATGGTATTCACACCACTGGTGACAAAATACAGGCAGTGAGAGATTTTCCTGAACCCACTACGACTGACGAAGTTAGACAATTTTTAGGTCTGGCTGGGTACTATAGGTCATTCGTACCTCAATTCTCTCATATAGCCTTTCCTCTATTCCAACTACTCAAAAAAGATGCTATATTCCAATGGAGAGAAGAACAAAAAAGGGCATTTAACAATCTACAAATTAAACTAACAAATGCACCTTGTTTAGCATATCCGGATTACACAAAATCATTTCTTATTTGTACGGACGCATCAGTTAAAGGATTAGGGGCTGTACTGATGCAGGAAGATAAAAGAGGAAAGAATCAACCAACTGCATTTGCCAGCAGACAAACAAAAGGTGCAGGGAAAAATTATTGCACTACAGAATTAGAGGCACTTGCAGTGGTTTTTGCATTACAAAAGTTTCGAGATTTGGTATATGGTTACGAAATCCACATATTCACCGACCATAAACCACTAGTGGGTATGTTTAAAGAAAAACTCCTTTCTGGGAGGAGAGCAAAATGGAAATGTACAGTTGAAAACTACAATGTACAAATTCATTATATACAAGGGAAAATGAGCATAGTAGCTGACGCATTATCTAGGAACCCGAACACAATTCAGGTCGCGGCCTTAGATCTCAAAGGAAATATCCCAAACCAGATGATATCGCAAAAGCACAAAGACTTGACCCAATATGGTCTAAAGTTATATACAAGTTAGAAAGTGGAGATAACATACAATTACCCAAACTGCATGCACCACTTGAACAATTCACAATGGTCAATAATACATTATACAAGATTAACCCAAAACAACCAAAACGCCAAAGAAATACTAACCAGTTGGTAGTACCTAATGACATGATACTCCAAGTATTACGAACGATACACGATAGCCCACATGCAGGACATCCTGGAAAGGATACATTCAAACAAGCCCAGCTGTTATATTACTGGCCTTCATTACGAAAAGATATAAACAGTCATATAGACAGATGCGAATCATGTGGAAAACACAGGATACCCAATCACACCTGCACCGATGGGTAATTACCCTGTACCACATCAACCATGGGACGTTGTCGCTGTTGATTTACTCAAGATGCCATTATCATACAATAATAACCTATACCCATTCGTATCAACGGATCATTTTTCCCGTTATGTCATTTTAGCTCCAATTAAAAATAAGACAGCAGAAACCGTAGCAAAGGCAGTAACAGATAATGTAATATGTCGCTTTACTATCCTAAAGGTACTAATAAGTGATAATGGAGGAGAATTTAATTCTGAGATCTTACAAGAAATGTGTAAACAATATATCAAAAAACTTAACATTTTAGCCTGTCACCCAGCATCTAATGGGTTAGTAGAGAGACGAAACAAAAAAGTATTAGATGTGCTACGACACATTCTCAGTGAAAATTATGCAAGCTGGGATGATTGGATTCCCAGAGTAGAAGCCTCAATTAATGGATCTATAAATAAATCCATTGGTGACACACCACATTTCATTATATATGGGACAGATACAAAACTACCATATGAGCTCCTAGAAGGTGACAGTCTGCCCATATACAATTACGATGATTACTCTAAACTCCGTTTACGTGAATTCCAGGACATACACAAATGAGTCAAAAAGCAATTAACGATATCCAAGGAAGAAATGACGGAGGCATTTAACAAGAAGGCAAGAGATTCACCTATCAGCTTAGGAGACATTGTTTATGGTATCATTCATACGAGAGACAATAAATTATCCCCAAAATTTGAGGGCCCATACAGAGTAATTAACATAAAAGCAAACAAAGTTTTAATTAAATCACTGTCAACTGGCGAAGAGAAACAAGTTCATATTGACCATTTAAAAAGAGTTTCAAGGGAATTATCCAATAATTATTCAGCATCTGATACCACCGAACAGGCGAACGTACCTCAAGAAACCAAGCAAGAAAACAACAATGATTACAAAAATAAATTAAGGTCATATACCAAACAATCGAACATAGGTGCAACTGTTCCAATAAAATCTACAGTACATCATTTACGAGAATTAAATATCGATTTAAACTCCTTCTATAAATGAAATAACAATCAACCGTAACGCACATCATCACTATCATCGACCACAGCATGACCATATTAGGAAATTAATAGATTTTTTTTCGGTAGGTAGCGATGAAAGGACTTATGCTATGGATTCTCCTCTACATAGCAAGAGGATATGCGCACCTAGACCCCCAACACATAATACGACAAGGATGCCTCATAGCTCCAACGGCCACGACTTCAATCGCAAAAGACGTCATGAGTACTGAAATAAGTCTGGATTACTTGTATGAATTACCTTCTTATCTAGAAAATCTCACGAAACCCATGCGAACCCTGGACTTTATGATAGGAAGCTATGTTTCACAAGCACATAACACAAAGGAAGTGGATGAAATAGTGAAGTTAGCGAAATGGAAAATAGAACAGGCAAAGTCAACTATGCTCATCATGATCCAAGATCTCCCATCTTATGGAACGGAGGTATTGAGCGACAGGAACAACATCACACGTACTCGCCAAAAGCGCTGTTTGTTCGACCTGGGTGGCGTAGTTCTTGGGAACATCTTTGGATTGGCTACAGAGGATGACCTTAAAGAAATAAACAACAAATTTAATAAAATAGCTCAGGTACTAACATACCAAGATAAATTCACAATTGTGAAAAATCTGAAAAAGGCAGAAAACATAGCTCTCGAAAGTGTAGATAAAATAAATGAATTGGAAGGTAACATAACACTTTTCCAACACTTCTCGATCATCACAGAACATATTGACACAATTCTACTACAATTAGACAACACTAGAGTTTGTTACAGGGCACTTATGCAAGGAATTTCGAATGCTGGTGATGGCAAGATCACAATTGACTTACTCCCAGTTCATGAGCTACGTCAGATAATTAGTCAAGGCATACATAAACATAAATTGAAGCCTTTGTTCCGAAGTAGGGAATTCATGCAATATTATCCATATTTAGAAGCAACACTAACACCAACATCAGTAGTAGTTCATGTACCATTCATAACTGAAGACCTGTTCACGGTATACCAAATACACCCCTTCCCCTATAAAAATAACAGCACTTTGGTCATCATCAACATCAACACAGACACCGAACTCATCATGGTCTCCAAGAGACGGAACACTGTCACTTTCGCAAGTGAATCAACGATTGAACGAAAGTGCCGCACATCCTTACATGCTGTTCATCTTTGTCCTGCGTACATTTTCACGTTTCAGCCTACTGATACAGTCCCTTGTGAAATGGCTATCATCAGAAATAACAATATTCATAATCATTGCAACTTCACTTTTGCTCCAGATAAGCTTGTACACCATCAACGCATCGGACACTCACAGTTTTTTTATTTCACTCATAACACATCAGTTTACATAGTCTGTCCAGATATACCACCATCTCATACTTCAGCCTCAGGATTATACATAGCACCAGACTACTGTGCGGTATTTACACCATCCATGTCCACTTTATCCACCATCAATCACTACGCCATCCTCAATCATACACACAAACATTTCCACCCACTGCCTGATATGGACTTAAACATGAGCACAAGTATTAAGTTGACTTCACCTAAGTTTGAAACTATGCAGCTGATCAATGAAACAATGAAGCCTTGGAAAGATTGGAGTTTGAGTATGTTCAACCCATATTATGTGTATAGCCCAGCACCTACTGTCTTTATAATCTTCTGCGTTGTATTTGCAGTACTGCTGTTCGCAATGCACAGAATGCATGCAAGAATTGCAAATTTGGAGTCAGTATTTAGTGGGAGGAGAGTTAACATCCAAGTTAACCCCCCTGAATGAAGTGTACATATTTTGTATATGGTATTAATTATATATATATATATATATATATATATATATATATATATATATATATATATATATATATATATATATATATATATATAATACAAAGAAGAATGACCCATGATATAGGAGTATGGCATACCAGTAGCATTATCTTTAAATGAAATATTAATAACTTTTACCATAATCTTAATTTTAAACTATGTTTTTTCTTGCATGTATGCATTTCACTACAATAACCCAAGTACATACTGTATAACAGTTAAATAGTTTACCTTTAGTGCATTTATTCAAATATGTATACAACTTGTTTAAAATGTAATATTACTAAATCACTGCAATTTACTATGAATATTATATGTATACAATATTATAATCAATATTATGTACTAATAGATTAGCATATGTCAATGATGATTGCTGTCGGAGGACCTTCAGCGGGGTGGCCGAGCAATGTTAGGACTCCATAATATAATTACAAATCATAATAGATAGATAGATAAATAGATAGATAGACAGAGCTCCAGGCAAGCCTGGGAAAGGGAAATGATCTTGCAAGTTAACTGAGGAAATGTTGACAATACACAGGAAGTAGCAAGTCAGAAATGATATAGGTAGTGTGTCAGCGAGATAGCATACGAACAAAGCCTAGTGACCATACACACACATACACACATACACACAGGTTTCTAGAACTTTCCAACCACAGTGTAACACAACGTGACACGACGCCTACTACACCAGAATTTAGGAAGCAGAGCTCAGAAGGAGGCGAGCTATAGAACCGACAGGTAGTGGAGAGAGTGAACAAGAAGAGGGGTCCAACTAGACTTACTTAGTGTATTCAGTCTCTGTAATACATACACTGCTCAACTTAAGATTTTCTCTGAAGATAATAAACCAAGATAAACTCCCTGTATCCATCTTTCATTCCTACTACAAGAATCGAGAGTGAGATATGGCGGCAGCGAACATATGGCAACCTTGGACAGCGAGATGGCAACACTAAAAGACAACCCAAGAGAAAGAGATGGCAACCCTGATGAACACGAATGGCAACCCAGGCAAGCCATCAGCGTCTGAGTCAAAAGTGGCTTAGCGGCTTGGGTAGCACCTTTCCCTCAGCGATTTGTTTTCCTTTTAATGTCGATAGTTTGTATCAGTAACAAGATTAAAGTGAGTGTCGGCTAAATCGGCAAGGACGAGTTATCAAGAGGGGAGAGAAGAGAGACTGATGGTGGGGAGGGAGAGACTGATGCTAAGGAAAGAGACTGATTATCTAAGAAAACGAGACAAGAAAGTGTAGATTGTTACTTGTTGGTAGGGACTGCTTGGAAGAGAGAGAGAGAGAGAGAGAGAGAGAGAGAGAGAGAGAGAGAGAGAGAGAGAGAGGAAAGAAACAATGAAGGATGAAAACAAAAAAAGGAAGGAAGAAGGTAATGAGAAGCATATTGGAGGAATGAGGTGATGGCGGGTGAAGCTAATGACCTTGTTTGAGTCATTAATTAAGGCCAACTTGACGGCTGAGGGAGGAGGGAGAAGGAGGAGGAGAAGAAAAAATAACGAAGGAAAGGGAGGAGATGGAAGAAGAGCAGTAAGACTGGTGGAAGGTAAGGCGAATGGATGGAAGAATCTCTCTCTCTCTCTCTCTCTCTCTCTCTCTCTCTCTCTCTCTCTCAAAACCCAATTTCTCACGGCAAGACCCCATCCATAATAACGCAACAGAAATAAAATGGGAGAGAACAAGGGGGACTGCAGGAAAATACAGAAATTCGTCCAACCAGCTCCATGAATAGCAATGTCGACTCTAAAATGCTATTACTAGGCTGTGTTGGGAAAATGAAGGTGTGCAGCTGTGTGTGTGTGTGTGTGTGTGTGTGTGTGTGTGTGTGTGTGTGTGTGTGTGTGTGTGTGTGTGTGTGTGTGTGTGTGTGTGTGTGTGTGTGTGTGTGTGTGTGTACTGAAGAGATTAATGATGGTTGTATTGAACCACTTTAGTTCGAAAAGTCTAAGCTGAATAAAATCGTGAAGTAAAGAAAAAAAATGAAATATTGATGCCAAACTCTATTTATTGAGATGAGATCAGAGACAAACTCGTTGAAAAACTTGAGAACCGAGTAATATTAAGCAGTATTGTGGAGTGTGAGGAGCATCGTGTCAGGATGTGCTTTAAACCCCTCTATCCAATGAGGTACACTGATCTATCTTGCTATCTCCAGACGATTTTATGCAACTTAGAAGTGCCACCCAATAGTAAAGAGGTTCACACACACACACACACACACACACACACACACACACACAACTTAGGCACTAACAAATACACTAACACATGCACATGAATCTCTCTCTCTCTCTCTCTCTCTCTCACAAATATTTTTACCCCAACCTCTGACCTCACTCACTGTTTCACTAACCCCACCCCGCAACTAGCCTAAACTAACTGAAACTCATCTCTAACCCTTAACCACCACACCAACAACCACAAACCTAACCAAACCTCTAAACTAACTCCACCAATAACTTCTGACCTCTAACGTCTAACCTCTGACCTCTAGCTTCTCTTCCATAGGTCTGCCGTTGCTTCCTCTAGCTTGCTTGCTGTCAGTCTGATTATAAGCATCGTGGGTAGACAGAAAATACCTGGATATATTATGACACCTACTCAGCCACCCGGTGTTAGGAAGGATGAGTCACGGTATTATGAGAGAGAGAGAGAGAGAGAGAGAGAGAGAGAGAGAGAGAGAGAGAGAGAGAGAGAGAGAGAGAGAGAGAGAGAAAGAGAGAGAGAGAGAGAGAGAGTGGTTATTTAGTTAGGTAAACAAATAATTGTTGACTAGACAGGTAGATAATTAAGCAGATTCTTGGTAGTGAGGGGGGAGGGGGTTGTTAGACAGGCAGACGCTTTGAGTCTGAGGGAAAGGCAAAGGGAGGGGATAGAGATAAATTTACTCCAGTGATCACAAGTATTATTAAGCTCGATGGTTGCTTAATTACGGCAGGTAAAGTTAGCACAGGATGGTTTATGTTAGGCTGTTGGGTGAGGTTAGGTGTGGAGGAGGAGAAGGAGGAGGAGGAGGAGGAGGAGAAGGAGAAGAAGGAGAAGACGACGATGACGACGACGACGACGACGAAGAAGAAGAAGAAGACGACAACGACGGCGAAGAAGATGACGACGACTACGAAGAAGAAGACGACGACGACGATGACGGAGACGACGACGACGACGAAGACGACGACGAAGAAGACGACGACGAAGACGACGACGACGACGACGAAGAAGAAGACGACGACGACGAAGAAGACGACGACGACGACGAAGAAGACGACGACGACGACGACGAAGAAGAGGACGACGACGAAGAAGAAGAAGAAGAAAGAGGAGGATTACATAGGATTACATAGGAATGCAAACAGCAACAGACTTTATGGTCCTTTCGAGGCTGCTTGTTACAGAGAAAACTATGACTACAAAATCTAACTCTACATGCTGAAGGATAAAGATAGTAAAGCAAGAAGGCTCCCCCTCTCCCAAACCCTCCAGGAAAAAGTCAGAAAAACCACCATGCAGCATTTAAAAACTGACATGGAAATTTCATAGGAAATACTGGAAAGGAAAAGTCACATTCTAAAATACTTTGTCTATAAGCTACCCGATTGAGTAACCTGGAAGAGAAAGTAATCAAATAAACTAATAGTTACGGCATGACATTATAAACCGGTACATTGAGTTTATGGGAAGTCTGTGGACATAACGTGGAAACTACACACTGCACAGTGTGGATGTTTAGGGGTGGTGCGACAGCCTTGCCTGGCGCTTTTAAGGTAGGCAACAGTCAATCAGGCCCTAGCTCCGGTCACTCCACTGAGACAAGGAACTCTCCCATGTGGGACAAGTACACAAGTTTCCTCCTGAAGTAGTGACCCCTGGTACATTAAAAAAAATCCAGATGGTGGTCACTTGACCAACAGGGACCCTCAGTGATCCACAGCCCATCACAGGTCGAAAGTAAGAGTAGTGAGCGTTAACTCAAGGCTATCTGTGCAGATCCTAATCTGTGCTTATATTACTTTCTTTGCATTGAGGAAATTTAATAATATATAAGACGGGGTGTCCTATAGACAAAAAGGGACTGCACAGTGCACAATGTGGATATACAGTGCACAGAGTCGATGTTTAGGGGAGGTGCAGCAGCCTTGCCTGGCTCTTTTTAGGTAGGCAGCAGCCAATCAGGCCTTAGCTCCGTTCACTCCACTGAGACAAGGAACTGTCCCATGTGGGACAAGTACACAAATTTCCTCCTGAAGCAGTGAACTCTGGTACTTTTTAAAAAATCCCAATGGTGGTCACTTGGCTAACAGGGACCCTCAGTGATCCACAGCCCATCACAGGTCGAAAATAAAAGTAGTGACCGTTAACTCAGGGCTATCTGTGCAGATCCTAATCTGTGCTTATAGTACCTGATTTGCACTGAATACATTGAAAAATATATAATGACCTGACCCAAAGCCATGTACAGATACATTGTTTACAGGGTGTCTTGTAGACAAAAAGGGAATGAGCTTACACGTCGCTATAAAAGCATGTTATTCGGACAGAAAAAGAGTTAACTGAGGATTCTCGTGCAAGTATTTGTCTATTTTGTTTTTGAATGTCTTAATTGAAATACTGTTCACGGTATCTGAGGGTAATCTGTTCCAGATATTTAGAACTCTGTTAAAGAAGAAGTATTTTGCTTCATGGGATTAGAAATGCTTTCCCATAATTTTGCAGCCATTACTTCTGGTTTGACTCGACCGGTCTATATCAAAATATTTATTCATGTCTAAGTTGTCATATCCCTTCATGATTTTGAAAACTTCAGTAAGATCCCCTCTTAACCTGCATTTCGTTAGACTAAATAATTTAAGCTCTTCAAGGCGTTCCTCATATAGTTTGTTTCTGAGTCGTGGTATTATTTTTGTGATTCTTCGTTGAATTTTCTCTAATTTATCAATGTCCTTTCTGTAGTACGGAGACCAGAATTGCACACAATACTCAAGATGGGGGCGCACTAGCGAGCACTAGCGAGTTGTACAAGGCAAGGATGACTGTTTCTGATTTAAACTCTAAAGTTCTTCCAATAAAACCCACCAGCTTGTTTGCAATTTTAACTGCCTTGGTGCACTGCTCACTCGGTTTTAGGTCATTTGATATTATCACACCATGATCCTTTTCATTGTCTGTACTTGATAACTGGATATTGTTCATTTTGTAATTCGCACGAACGTTGTTACTTCCAATATGAAGTACTTTACATTATTCTGTGTTGAATTTCATTTGCCATTATTCTGCCCAGCTTGCTAAAGTATTAAGGTCATTTTGTAACTGCTGCCACTGTAATTTTGAAGTTACTTTACTGGTTATTATAGTATCATCTGCAGATTTGGATACTTTACAATTTAGACCCTCATCAATATCATTTATTTAGAAAATAAAAGTATCGGTCCAAGTACTAAGCCTTGTGGATCGCCGCTTATCACATTATGCCATTTGGATTCCTTTCCATTTATCATAACTCGCTGTTTTCGGTCTGAAAGCCAGTCATGTAACTATTTCTGAGTACTTCCTTTTATTCCATGTGCTTCTGTTTTTTGCTCATGAGACGCTTGTGAGGGACAGTGTCAAATGCTTTCTGAAAGTCGAGGTAAATTATATTTACTGCTCTTGAGTCATCATATGATTTCTAAACATCATGGAAGAAATCCAGTATGTTAGTTAAGCATGAGTGACAATGTCTGAATCCATGCTGCGAGTCTTTAATTATATTATTTTCTTCTAGATAATTAACTATTTTATGTCTTATGATTTTTTCCATTAACTTGCACACTATTGATGTTAAGCTGATTGGTCTGTAATTTCCTGGGTGCGACTTATTTCCTTGTTTGAAAATTGGTGTTACATTTGCTAGTTTCCATTCGCATGGAACTTTCCCAGTGCTTAACGATTGGTTGAATAAGACAGAGTGGCAGCAGTAACTCATGTTTTGCTTCTTTGAGAATTATCGGTGATATTTTATCAGGGCCAGGAGTTTTGTTTATGTTTGTACTATTTATGGCTGAAAGGATATCGCTATTATGGATAGCATAGTTACTAAGGACTGTGCTATTTGCTTGGTTTGTGGTTAACAGTAGGTTCCTGGTGTAAAGATGGAGGAGGAGGAGGAGGAGTAGGAAGAAGAAGAGGAGAATAAAGGAGAGAAATAAAAGCCATCAGTGGGAAGAGATTGGAGGGATAAGCAGAAAGGGAGGAAGAAGTGGAAAAAAAGAGAAACAAGGAAGGAATAAAGAACACCAAGAAAGGGAAGCGGAAGGTGAGAAAGAAGTAGCAGAAGAGGAGGAGGAACAAGGAATAGGGGGAAGAAACAAAGGAGTGAAGGGAGGAAAGAAGAAGAGGTACAGAAGGAGAAGCGGGTGGAAGGGGGGGCACAGCGTGAAGAAGAAGGAAGAAAGGGAAAAATGGAAGAAGAAAGAGAGGAGAGAAAGAAAGAAAAGGGATAAAGAAAGAAAAAAATCAGGAAGAAATGGGAGAAAAGGTGGGAGGATGGAGGAAGAAGTCAGGAAAAACAGAAATAGGAAGGAAAAAATGGGAAGAAGAAGAAAAAGACGACGACGACGACGACGACGTCGACGAAGAAGAAGAAGAAGAAGAAAGAATAGAAGAAGTAGAAGAGGAAGGAGGAGGAGGGAAATATGAAGAAGAGTGGAGGAGGAGTCTAAGATATAAATTCAACACCTTAACCTGTATTTAAGAAAGCGCGAAGACAGCTGATGTGGAAGTGAGTGTGTTAAGTGAGATACTTTGATATGGTCTGGCCACGTGGAGAATGAGAGACTAACTAGAAGAATGTATGTAAGTGAGAGGGAAGGGAGACCGAGGATGAGACTGAGGGATGGCGTCAAGAGGTATATTAGGGAGTGGAGTCCCAGCTGGAGGAAGGGGCAGCCAAATGGTAGTGGACAGGGTGACGTGGAGGCGATATATTTGTGGCCACTCTTACGGAATTAAGGCGTCTGGCTGTAGATAGATATATATAGATTCCATGGATGGATATACAGATGAATAGATAGAGTGATTGATGGATGGATGGATGGATAGACAGAGAGATAGAAAGATAGATACAGATTTCCATATCAAGCCTGGTTCTACAATTTCCTTCCATCCGCTGACGTGCACTTTATTCCTGCTTCTGACCAATTTGTTCCTCTTAAGGCCATCCGTACTAAAGGGTTAATGGTACCCACACAGAACATTATGTAACCTGTTCAGGGCAAAAAGTCTTCCCTGAACTTATGAAAACCGACTTGGGGAGGAAAAATAAAACATGGCTGATTTTCGAGGTTATGTTTACTGACTACTAACTCACGGGCCCTCTTCCTAAGCGATTTATTTTTATAATTATTATTATTATTATTATTATTATTTTGATATGGCGGGCTAATACCCATTTGTGCGTTATTTATGTAAGGTACTGAGATATTGGAAGGATTTATATCAACACACAAAAGGGCATTAAGGTGTAATAATCAAAATAAATAAGAAAAGGTGTTAGGGAGCTTCCATAAACAGTGAGAATAACAAAAAAAAAAACTAATCTTTCCCCCACACACTAAACTGCCTTCCTTAACCAGAGCATGTAAGGTGTAAGTGATAAAATCCTCACTTAAAAATTACACTTTGCAATTAGGAGGCAAAACCCATGTCTTTTACTAAATTTACAATCTTGCAAAGTATGTTTACCTCCTTCACATTTCTCATCAACCTATCGTCATTTACCTATAAAATAATTACATCAGACTTGCCATAACATAAAGCCCGACAAAAACATAAAAAAATGCCATTCCTATAAAATAAGCAAAGGCTAAATCGTAAATATATAATTATTCGGATGATCAATGATTTAAAGGGAAGAAAGGTAAGTCTCCCAGGAAGCTCTTACCTTTAAATTAAATGCATGTGTCGTCCTTACTCTTCTCATGGCCAGTTCCGTTCGTCCATGGCTTCAGCTTTCGTCTGAGGATTCTTGGACTTCCCCTCCATTGTTTATGAACACACAACACACGGTAAACATGGAAAACTGGTGGGAAAAGTGCGAGCTTACTTCAGAAATCCGTGATGTAAACACACCTGTCGGCTGATCCCCCTTTGAATGGCCACGCCGCCACAGCGTCATTTCGTCCTAAGATCTCTTCATACGTGTACATTCCACACAGGAGCCATATCATAATGTCTAAGAATTAGGGAGATTGCTTTTTCTTTAACAAATGCTGATTCACAACACGCCGAGGATGAGATGGAGGGATGGAGTGGAGAGGTATATGAGAGAGGGGGGTGTGAGCTGGGAGCAGGACAATGAAATGGCAGGGGACAGAGCGACATGGAGTCGATTTAATTTTGTGGCCATCCCTTACGGGATTCAGGCGTCTGGCAATAGATAGATAGATAGATAGACAGCTAACCAACAAAGCTTTAAGTACCGTTTTCTTTTACACTGCATTCAGAAAAAAAGCCAATATTTTGGGGGCTGACTTAATCTTGTCCATGAATGCATCCACTATCACTATCCCTCTGCTGTCATGTGTCCCCTTTCTGTTCTTCCTACTTGGACTTCAGCCACAACGTTCCCCAGAGTGTTCGGGCCTGCACTGAATGGATGCAAGTAGACAATCTGAATAAAACGTATAAATAAAAACTCTGAAACCGCTACCTCA
>NC_137057.1:42743020-42775520 GCF_032717465.1 Coenobita brevimanus
ACATCTTACTGCCCAGCTTATTAAATATTGGAGATTAATGGCGTGCAATATTAATGAGTAAGATCTAAAACATATCATTTAAATGGAGCAAAGAGCATCGTAATCCTAAATCCCTGTCCACACCAAATGAATACTCGTGTGGCTGGATGTGGGTGGGGGTGGGCGGGTGTAGGCGGGAGTGGCTGTTTTTTTTTAAATCAATCTAACCCATATAAGATGCCCCATTGGACGTGGGCGGGTCCGGGCGTGAACTTCCATGGATTACAGAACTCCCACCCACTCCCGTCGACTCCCACCCACACCCACCCACACCAGTAAGAATTTAGTTTGGACGTGACCAAAAAAAAAAAAAAAAAAGAAAAAAAAATCAGTCCCTCACCCTTAAAAGGAAAATCCTTGAAAAGAGTAAACTGCCCATTGACCTGAATCTCGACAAGGACTGGGCAGCATGATATGGATTTTGGGATGATATGGCTGGCGTTCTATTAAGCTTTTTTGGTGTGTGTGTGTGTGTGTGTGTGTGTGTGTGTGTGTGTGTGTGTGTGTGTGTGTGTGTGTGTGTGTGTGTGTGTGTGTGTGTGTGTGTGTTCTAGCACTATTTGAAATGGACTTCGTAAGGCAAAATCTAGGCCAAGTATAAGGTAGACGTAGTAGTGTTATATTTACTGTGCAGTTGGTTACTCATTATTATTATTATTATTATTATTATTAGTCCTAATATATATGCCGTCATTGCAGTGGTGCTGGTGTGGTGGCCTTGGGTTTGTGTGAGTGAGAACGAAGTATCAAGATAACCTAGTTCCAGAGAGAGGACAACCTGATGGCCTGGTACAAGAGGAGTGATGGGAGACTGCCTGGAGTAGTGGAGGGACCTAGACTGCTTGGAGAGTTGCAGAAGGCTGTCCAGGTAAGTATAGTGCACTACTGTCTTGTTGTCTGTCTCTCCTGTTTGTCCGTCTCTGTCGATCTGTGTCTTTCTCTTGTATTTCTGTGTCTATATCCTGGTGAGAGATGTGGATGTTGAGGGTAGAGTTGAGAGAAAGGGGTAGATTGGGATGGTCTGGGAATGCGGAGAGGATGGAAGATGACAATTGGGTGCGGAGGGTTTGAGGCACGGCTGGATTAAGCATGTGGGAGGCCCGGGGCCCGCTTGGAAGGGAGGCCCCCTTACCAACTCCCCCAGTGGCATACACCACAGACTGGTAACCTAAATCCTAATATATAAATAGGACACTTTTAGTTAGGAAATACTGAACGGGGACTATTCATCCAATGCTGTAATATGTAATGCATAAACACGAAATGAAATGAACACAAGTTGCTCTGGTGGGAGGCCCCCTCTTGGTGGGTGGCCCAGGGCCCGGGCCCCTTGGGCTCCCCCCTTATCCGGCGGTGGTTTGAGGCGTGACCTCAGGGAAAAAGGGCTGAATAAAGAAACTGCTAGAGATCAAGAAGTATGGAAAGCCGCCATTGGTTAACGTAGACCGACGTGTGCAAGCATCGTGGAGACTTTATAATTGAACAGATGATGGAAAGGTTGGGCAATTCTCCCTTTTTTTTTTTTTCCCCTGAACCATGCCTCATCCGATCCATAGGTGGGTAAAGAGGCTGAGATGGTCTACATATTACTCCCCTTACTGTGTTTTCTCTCTTCTCGTTTAAAGATCGGGATGAAGGGAAATTAAGATTGTCGCCAGACAGTTCACTTACTGTTTGTATTAGCTTAACCTCAGTAGGGAAATAGCATTATGCTGTATAGGTACAGATGCACTGAATACTCGGCATATTTTGCTGTGTATTTTTATCGGTGAGAAAAATGTATTTCCTAGAGCCCTTAACTCAGCTGTGGGTTCATGCTTTTCTGCACGTGAATCTGGTGGACTTCAGGCTGAAATTACCCTTCTGCAGTCCACCATCTTCCTTTTGTAGGATGGATACAGAATATCAACTGATACTCCTTGAAATGGATGATTTAGATGTAGCCTTCAGTTATGGCCTTGAGCATAAAATGTAACTAGTGTTGAGGCAGCAGTGTTACTGAGGTTAAAAGGTTAATGAGTTCTACAGCATATTTGTACTTCAGGGCAGTTAGAGGAGAGGGGCAGTTTGACAGAAGAGGTCACCCTTGCTGGGATGGTGTCTGGTGGTAAGCATCCACCACCTCCACAACCGTTGATATTAGCGAGCAACTCAGCTGAATACTAAAATGGTGAGTACCTTTAAAAGTGTTGTAGCTACTTAATCATTTGTATGTCAGTCTGTGTAGATAACCGTTGATGGGCCTAGTGGAGTGACCTATACATCAACTTGTGGTTTTCTATAAATCTTGCCACGGTACTAGCTTTTGCTAATTGCCAGTTGTTTGCACAACTTGCCTCAATAGGTCTGGAAAGTTAGAATGCACTAAAGCCTATAGATAAATAGCTTAGGAAGCTAAAGTTGCAAGAGTATTGCTGAAATTCGTTATAAACTCACGCTTGCTAAATGGAAACGCCTACAATTGGTGTGTTGCAGTTAAATGAGAAGGCAAACAACCGTATCTATGGAAATGTTCATTCGTTTCGCCTTATGCCTTTCTTAACATTTCTGTATACTTTAAATAAGCTTTGGAGACTTGGAAAAGGTTAGATAAAGCCATTCTAACCCCTTCACTAAAGAAAATATCTCTTGAGCTGGATAAAATTATTGGATGTTACCAGGAATAAACTAAAACATGTGACAGGATTGTAGGGATTAAATCAAACTAACCTGGAGACCCCTGCATTGTAAAGGGACAGCAGTGGGGTGAGTGTAATCCTTGTCTTCAATATGATTTTGTGATTTTCTAAGCTTCATCTGTGCCTTTAAATTTTTGACTCAGATTTGGATGTATGGACGCTATTTTCAGACGATTCTCTTTAACATACACTTTAAAATGGAAGACACAGCCTTCATCAACCCCGTCACAGCTGAAGGTCCTCCCTAGGTTGTAAATCTTTCTGGCAGTAGCAAGAATAAAATCACGTCATCTGATTTAAGGCGTTAGAAGTACTGTATACATCAATTTTAGTGTGTGTGTTTTTTTTTATTCTTTTGTTTTTCGTTCTTCTGTTCTGTTATTGTAAAAAAAAAAAAGTTATCCTTTGGCCAATCTGGAATCTGAACCAGGTGAATTTCAGGCATAAGTTTCCCATCTCCTGTGGACCACCATTCTCCTTCCAGGGGATAGGGAAGTGGTTAATGATAGTTTCTATAATGAGGCAGTTAGGCAGCCCTGTTTTATCAGGCCTATCACATGACTCTTCGGCTCCTCCTTCAGTACTTATATTTATTTATTTTTTCCTGCCAGTTGTTTCCTTCTGCCAGTTGTTTCCTTCTGCCAGTTGTTTCCTTCTGCCAGTGACTGTTTCCTTCTGTCTGTGACTGTTTTTCCTTCTGTCTGTGACTGTTTTTCCTTCTGCCTGTGACTGTTTTTCCTTCTGCCTGTGACTTTCTTCTGCCTGTGATTGTTTTTCCTTCTGCCTGTGGCTGTTTTTCCTTCTGCCTGTGACTGTTTTTCCTTCTGCCTGTGATTGTTTTTCCTTCTGTCTGTGATTGTTTTTCCTTCTGCCTGTGATTGTTTTTCCTTCTGCCTGTGGCTGTTTTTCCTTCTGCCTGTGACTGGTTTTCCTTCTGCCTGTGACACTCTGTTAAATGCAGTGTCCAGGTATCTTTCAGTTAATGGATCTTGGCTTTGTTCCATATTTATTTGGATTTTTTTTTTGTGTGTGTGTGTATTCTAGCATTTTTCGTGTGAAAAATCCGGACTTTAAAGCAGCATACTGTCTCTTGGATTACTTTTTTTTTTAAGTGTTGCAATTTAAACACATCTAGACATAAATATAGTTGAGAAGGGAGAAAAAGTGAGCAGATGGAGAGAACACTTTAATGAATTGTTGAACATAGAGAATGAAAGTAATGCGAGTATAAGTGGCTGGGGAATGGCTGGGAGAAGGAGGGAGGTGAGAAGACAGGAAGGAATCAGTAGGATGGAAGTTGTGGAAGCACTGAAGAAAGTCAAAATGGGGAAAGCTCCAGGAATTGATGGAGTGTGTGGTGAAATGCTGAAGCATGGGGGAGAGATAGTAGAAGAATGGACGTGGAAGATGTGCAGATTGGCCTCGAAGGAAGGTAAAGTCCCGGATGACTGGATGTCAAGTATAATTATTCCCTTGTACAAAGGGAAAGGGGAAAAAAGAAGCGTGTGGTAATTATAGGGGCATTTGTCTTCTTAGTGTAATAGGTAAAGTAAATGGTAGGATACTTATTGACAGAGTTAGGGAAATAACAGAAGAATTAGTTGAAGAACAGGGAGGCTTTAGGAAGGGAAGAGGTTGTGTAGATCAGATATTCATTCTTAGATCTTTAGTGGAAAAGTGTCAAGAGAAGGGAAAGAAGTTGTATGCGGCCTTCATGGATTTGGAGAAAGCATATGACAGGGTTGATAGACAAGGATTGTGGAAAGTATTAATAATATATGGAGTAGATGGGAAGTTGTTGAATGCTGTGAAGAGTATGTATGAGGGTGCTAAGGCTACAGTGCGTGTGGATAGTGAACTGAATGAGTTTTTCTATTTGAAGGTTGGGTTGAAACATGGATGTGTCATGTCTCCATGGTTGTTCAGTCTGTATATGGATGGGGTTATAAAGGAGATAAAAGGTAGGGGAGTGGATGTTGGAATGGCCCTAATGAGAGAGGGGAGTGTTTGGAAACTCCCTGTGTTGTTGTTTGCAGATGATACTGTGTTGTTGAGTGGAGACGAAGGGGAGCTGCAAGGCCTGGTGGATGAGTTTGGGAGAGTGTGTAAGAAACGGAATTTAAAGGACAATGTAAGGAAGAGTAAAGTTATGGTCTTCGAGAGAGGTGAAGTTAGTGAATGTACAGTGATGTTGGATGATGAGGAAATTGAAAATGTGAGTACGTTTAAGTATTTGGGGAGTATGATGAGTAAGGATGAAAGTTTAGAGGGTGAAGTGCTTGAAAGGGTACAACAAAGAAGAAAGGTTGCTGGTTCCTTGAAGACAGCGATAAGAAACAGGGAAGTGAGCATGGAAATGAAAAAATTATTACATGACAGTATTGTGATACAAACTCTAACGTATTGAAGTGAAGCTTGGACATTGCTGGAGGGACACAAGTCAAGAGTGAGAGCAGTGGAAATGAGTTACTTGAGAGGAGCCCGTGGAGTCACATGGAGAGACAGACTGACAAATGTGGATGTGAAGGAGCGTTGTGGTGTGGATGTGGATGTGATAGGAAGCATTAGAAACAACACACTGAGGTGGTTTGGGCATGTGGAGAGAATGGAGAGTGAGAGACAGACGAGGAGATTGTATGTGAGTGAGGTGGAGGGGTAGAGAGGGAGGGGAGGAGCCAAGGATGAGATGGCGGGATGGAGTGGAAAGGTATATGAGAGAGGGGGTTGTGAATTGGGAGCAGGGCAGTGAAATGGCGGGGGACAAGGTGACGTGGAGACGATTTGTTTGTGGCCACCCCGTATAAGGGATTAAGGCGTCTGGCAATATAAAGATAGATAGATAGATAGAAATACACAGAGAAATAGATAGGTAGATAGATAAAGCACAGAGGGGTTATGATGATTATATTTAGGTTTATTAGCCTGGCAGTGTTTAAAGTTTTTGCTTTCAGTACAAAAAAAAAAAAAAAACGCCTTGACACACCTAACCTGTAAGTATGAAACCCACCTGCTCAACACTTGGCGGCCTGGTATTCCTCTCTGTTATCACCCAATTTCCATTCCAGGAAATGTCTTCTCATCTTAACTGCGGCTTTGATATCCTCATGTCACCATCATGCAACTTAGTTTTGGTGGGCCCGCTGTCTATCCACACTGAATCAACAGCGCTAATGAAACTGCTTTTAATAGAGATGTACTGCTTATCTGTCAGCAGCTCCTGTTCAGCCGCCACTCTACTCATTTCGTTATAGAAGGCATCCCTTACTGCTTGGTTTTTCAAATTCCATATAATACCTCCTTGGTGAATAGGTCCTCCTCCTCGCCTCCTCCTTCAACACCACACTCTTCACTCTTTATAAATTTTACTTCCTTTACTAACCTATCAACCCTCCAGACAAGGAAATTATCAGCCTGTCTATTATTACTCCCAGACTATGTAATCAGCCTATTCTCTGTTTTCCTAAAAAGCATGTTGCACACAGTCATGTTCTTTGCCTCCTCAGACTATAGTATCCTTTCCCCTTCCACATTTCTTGTACCATATGTGCATTCCCTGTGCACCCCTTCATATCCAGGAGCTGCGGCACCCACATGACATCCTTCATCCAAAATGCCAGTCTCATTCCCCATACCACCAACCACACACACCAAATCATTCCAAAATCTGTCCCTTTCTTCATCATCCCAACCAACCTGTGAGGCATCTATCTATCTATCTATAGCCAGATGCCTTAATCCCGTAAGGGGTGGCCACGAACAAGGGATAAGGGATTATTCCCCTGAGCTAGACCTAGATAGATCATATAGCCCTGCTAGGGTTACAGGAGAGAGCTACCCCTCCCAGCAAAGGCAGCTACCCAGGCGGGGCGCCTACTCTTGACCTCACGATCTCAAGTCACACGCTCTACCACTGAGCCACCTGGCCCCGCCAAAGGCCACAAACAAATCACCTCCCTCCAACTCCTATCCCCCTCTCTCATATACCTCTCCACTCCATCCCTCCATCTTATCCTCGATTGACCCCCCCCCTCTTCCCCCTCCAACTCATTCACATATACTCTCCATGTTTGTTTCTCTCTCTCCATCCTCTCCACATGGCCAAACCACTCAGTGTATTTCCCCTAACGCTTTCTATCACATCCACATCCACACCGCAACGCTCTTTCATTTCCTCATTTGTCACTCTTTCTCACTCCATGTAACTGCACATGAAAACATACACTTACATACATACATACATACACTTATATATACATACATATCCCCATACACACAACAACGCTCATTCATTTCCTCATTTGTCGGTCTCTCTCTCCATGTAACTCCACATGCACCGCTCAGATAACTCAATTCCACTGCTTTCACTCTTGACTAGTGTCCATCCAAGAAGGTCCAAACTTCGCTTGCATACGTTAGAGTTGGTACATAATACTATCATGCAGCGACTTCTTAACTTCCATGCTCATTTCCATGCTCATTTCCCTGCTTTCAAGGAACCAACAATCTTTCTTTCCTGTTGTTGCCTACTCTTTCAAGCCCTTCATCCTCCAAACTTCCATCCTTACTCATCACACTACCAAGTACTTAAATGCACTCACTTTCTCCATTTCCTCATCATCCAGCCTCACTGCACATTCAGTTAGTTCATTTCACACAAAAACCACAACATTACTCTTCCCTACGTTCATCTTTACATTCTGTTTTTTACTCTCACAAGTCTTGCATTTCCCCTTCGTCCTCACTTAATAATACAGTATCAGCTGCAAACAATAGGACAGAACGATTCCAGATATACAGTACAGTAAGGCATACACCAAAATAAATGTAACAAGAAGCTTTCCAAACAATATCTTACGTGCTGTTATCCTTTGATTTCACTCTTATTACATCCATAACACATTCCATTCATTTCCCCTCGACCAGCACGTCCACACCACCATATCCATCCACACTTCCCTTCCAAAATAACCTATACCTCCAATCCTTTCCAACAATCATCCTTGCTGACCCTCCCCTGAACCTAATTTCCCATTAGCAGCAGACACCTACCTGCCTCCTGGTCTGTCTCCACCACTTCCCAACCTTTTCCCTTCAAGCTACCTACATTCCAAGATACCACTCTGAACCCCATGGGTGTCTGGATTCCTCAGGCTTGTATATTACGCATGTCTTTGATTTAGTTATGATAGGTAAGTAAAGGTAGGGATAGACCACTGGCCCCACCCACCCACACAGCCACAAGTCCAGGCAGGCGGTCGAGCCCCACCAGCCGTGGCCAGTGGTTGTGGCAGTGGCCTTAGGGCACTGTGCCAGGAAAGCTACAGGGACACCCTCCATGCACATCTTGACATTTTAACTGCCTTGTCATTATACACCCAGTGACATGGCATCATCCTGGGGTACTACTCCCAGGTTCGGGCCCCTTTCTATTGGGTAGAGGCCACAGCCAGGGAACCACAATGCCCTGTACCCTCTCGCACAGCTCTGAGCCCCGTCCCAACAAATTCTAATCCCATCCCGACCCCAAAACTGCACCGACAGAGGCCACACCACGCCTCCCACCATGCCCACCACTAGACAGTGGGGGCATAGCGTTCTGGCCGCATTCCCTTGCTGGCGTCAACCCCTGTGACATAACAGGGAACAGTGTGTGGTGTGTCTGGTGCCTGTAGTGTAGTACATAAGACCGAAATGTGTTCCCTAATTGCTATTTTCCTCCACAGAAACCGATGGCAACCAGAATATCATCCCCACAATTTTAAAACAACGGAAACCGAAGGCAACAAGATGGCAGTCCCAGTAGACAAGACAGCCCTAGACAGCAGGATGATGAGATAGCACCCTGCTAGGACTCCATATTATAATTACAAATCATAATAGATAGATAGATAAATAGATAGATAGACAGAGCTCCAGGCAAGCCTGGGAAAGGGAAATGATCTTGCAAGTTAACTGAGGAAATGTTGACAATACACAGGAAGAAGCAAGTCAGGGGATGATATAGGTAGTGTGTCAGCGAGATAGCATACGAACAAAGCCTAGTGACCATACACACACATACACACATACTCACACACAGGTTTCTAGAACTTTCCAGCCACAGTGTAACACACGTGACACGACCCCTGCTACACCAGAATTTAGGAAGCAGAGCTCAGAAGGAGGCGAGCTATAGAACCGACAGGTAGTGGAGAGAGTGAACAAGAAGAGGGGTCCAACTAGACTTACTTAGTGTATTCAGTCTCTGTAATACATACACTGCTCAACTTAAGATTTTCTCTGAAGATAATAAACCAAGATAAACTCCCTGTATTCATCTTTAATTCCTACTACAAGAATCGAGAGTTACATTTGGTTGGCAGCGAACGTACGGACATCGTCTCTGAATCAACAGTGAATTTCTACAAAAGCAGGCGAGACTCTACAAGATTAGATTCAGTTCTACAGTGAATTCCTACAAAATACAGCCTACAAGTCTACAAAACAACTCTATAATCTTCACGTAACTTCAAGCAGCAGCAAGAAGAATAAAAAACAAAGCAAGTAAAGAAAAAGAAAGACCAAAGCAACAAGCACACAAAACCCCAACACTCTCTCCCGCCTACCTCCATCGCTGATGCAGTGGTCAAGACGCACAGCAAAACACCAGAGCCACATTTATAACGTGTCTTACTCACCTTTCTTCACCCAGGTTACGCATCGCTACTCAGTTACTCACCACAGCTACCAGGGTGGGAAGCCGACGTCATCATGTGCTGAGATGACATCACAACGCGAGTTTGCTGACATAGGGCCACGCCAAGCAACGTGTGACTGACACCAGGCACTTCCTTCCCACTACTCATTACCCATTATTCACATAGCTCCTACTCATACTCATTTATTTCCACAGGAGTGAGTTGGAAATTCGACGTTCTATGCTGAGGTTTGCCTGGGACAGCTGTTAACCACCACAAGCACCAGGCCATGGAATTTCCTGAGTAATATCGTCCATCAACACAGCACTAGAATTATCTAGAGATCTTCAATCAATCCTGCATTTTTCTCCCGAGATCGACAGTTGCATTGACACGCCTCTCCGATCTGTATCAAGTGGGTGAAATTATACTCACTCATTTCTTCTCAGTGCTAAAATTAGGTATATTCAACTCCTTTACTTATTTCTATATATACACTTATACACTCACTATGTATCATTTATTACAACTCATTTACTCATCTATTTAGTTAGGACATTATAAAAAAAAAAAGGCGCATTTCATAACACCATATCTTAATGATGGGGATATTTTCACCACCACCTACGTTAATACCAGATGAAAATCAATTAGCTCCAACAATAGATTCACAATTAGGAGAGCACCAAGGCAACACACCCATTGTACAAAACACAAACTAAAGATCAAGAAAGAAATACGTGAGTTCCAGATGATGAGTGGGAAACCCCCCCTGACGTAGCAAGTGAGGACTTAGTTTCTGCCTTGCATACCTATCAGAATATACTTGATATAGTGCAACGTGCAGGCGAATCATATTCCACCATTCCCTCACACAACGATAAACAAGTCCAAGTTAAATTAACAGAGCAAACAGTGAAAATGAATATCGAAACAAATACCGCGGATCAAACTTCCCCACCTCATGTTTATGTTTACCATGAAGATAAAACTGCCCCAAAATTCTCTGGCACAGAAAAAAAATCGTATTGACGTCATTTCATTGGTCAGTCAGTGCGTACAAATGTTCATCAAGCGCCACATACTCGATGAACAAGAGAAAATTGCCATTTTTTCATCTTGCATAAGCCAGGAAAGATGTACAGCAAGCAATTTGTTGAGATCAGACAAGCTCCTCAAGGCTAGTACATATGATGAATTTAAAACTGAATTTTTGAAGAAATTTTCTGGAGGTATGAACTTCTTGCCAGGTATAATTCCAGAATTACGTAAGATGGTAGATCTTGTAAGGGAGCACAGTACAAACCATGTGCTCAGTGAAATAACCACTGATGTCTCCACAATCAAAAGAACATTGTTAGTTACTTTGGAAAACTCAAATTGGATAACATGATGGAAAGATGTCCCCAGACCTCGTCGTGGACATCATTGGTTATGTAGCTGCCTTGTGTAAATTACCTGATAAGACCCTTAAGATCGCCAAGATGATCGCGTACACCCCAGGCATGTGCTTACTAGACTTAATGAACGAGGTAGAGATGCAGTGCAGTAAAGCAGGTATGGTCGACACACCTTCACATTCTAGTAGAATGAGAGTACCTGAGACAGTATCAGCTGTGAAAACATCTACACCGACCCCAAACAGAGAACAAAATCGATCGCGACCCGAAAGCAGGCAGAGCAAACAACTAAACGTGACGAGGGTTCGATCACAAACACCAGGCTACAGGCAGTTTCATAAGTTTTCGCGCAGCCCGAGCAGTTCACGCGCCAGAAACAACACTACATATGGGAAGTCACCTCTTAGGTCACAGTCAAGAGATAGGTCCATTCTATGTCATTATTGTGCATAACCAGGACACACAAGGAATGAATGCTTTATCAAAGCAAAAGAGGATAGACAAAAGACACAAGGATTTGGTCCTTACTGTAGGTATCATAGATACCAAGGGCACTGGACCAGTGACTGCAAAACAGTAGAAAAAATTGTGTCTATGTTCAAATCGGGGGAAGACCAAGTCATAACAAAAAACCAACAAACGTAAAGAAAAGCAAGTCTAAAATTCACATAGGAGGCATTTTGGGAAATGAGTGTATCTTGATACCAGCTATATGTAAGATCAAAACGTTTCCTTATTTTTGGACACAGGCTCTCCAGTGAACTTAATAACTCATGAAGAAATAAATAGAATTCTTGGAAATAAGAAGAAAGTAACTTTTTTGGAAGAAGCTGATTTAGATTTATATACGGTAGATGGAAAAAAAAAAATACAGTAAAAGGTATGATAAGGTTAAATATCAGATTCACAGGGACTACAAGACCATTCTCTGCATTTTTCTATATCCTTGAAAACTTAGCAATTAAAGCACATATGTTACTGGGCTTAAGATCCATGAGAGCAGAGAACATAACTATACTCCCACAAATGAATGGAATAGACTTTGACAATGAATTCATAGATGAAATACCATCAGATCCCTCACCGATTAGTAAAAGAGAACCAAAAAGAATTGGTAATATAAAAAGCTTAAGCAAACATACACAAACAGATGAGTGTATAGATCCACTCCCACCACCAGCCCCGGCCTCCAGAATTAGTGACCCAGATAACAGTACTGATTTATCAGTTTTTCCAGCCCATCTCACCAATGATTTAGTTATACCACCAAAATCCTACATGAAAGTTACCATAAAGAGCAAATTACGGAATAGTACTGTTCTTGTCTTAGAAGAATTATGTAAAGGGATTGTCAGTAGAAAACGCATTATGTCAGATGAACGATGAAGGGCAAACTCAGATATTCATAATTAATCACATGAATGGGGAAGTTCAGTTGAAAAAGGGGACTTGCATAGTTAATATTGAAAAATGTCCCGCCCCTGTGAAGGAAATAGTTATAGCTGGAGTGACAAGTGAGATAAAATCTACAGATAGAGAAAGCATAAAAGAGAATTTAATTCACTCAGGTGAATTTGATGAAGAAAATGATTTGTTAACCCTACTGGAAACACACAGAGACACCGTAGCATTGCCCGGAGAACAATTAGGGTGTACTAACTTGATTAATCACATGATTAATGTGTACCCAGGAACACCACCAATTTTCGTACCAGCTTACCGCATACCACACTCCCGACGTACACTTGCAAATCAGTATGTCGATGAAATGTTAAAACTTGGAATTATTGAGCCTTCAGTCTCCCCGTGGAATGCCCCATTATTCTTCGTGCCCAAACGAAATGGAGAAATGCGTGCGGTAGTAGATTACCGTAAACTAAACAATCACACAATCCCAGACCGATTTCCCATGCCATTGCTAAGCGACGTTCTACAGAATATTGGACCGGAGAATAATATATTCTCAACCATCGATCTACTAAATGGCTATTATCAAATACCGGTTGCCGAGGAGTCACGTAAATACACTGCCTTTTCCACAAACAGAAGCCACTACCAATATACAAGGATGCCGATGGGACTGAGGACAGCCCCAGGCACATTCCAGCGTCTTATGAATTACGTATTGTCCGAAATTTTAGGACAAGGAATATTTGTTTATCTTGACGATATTATAATCGCAACGAAGAATATTACGGATCATCTCAAGAAATTAGACTTACTCTTACAAAAGCTTAGTGATGCTGGTTTAAAAATTAAGCTTTCTAAATGCAAATTTTGCTTTAAGGAAATAAATTTCTTAGGCCACAAATTAAGTTCTAATGGTATTCACACCACTGGTGACAAAATACAGGCAGTGAGAGATTTTCCTGAATCCACTACGACTGACGAAGTTAGACAATTTTTAGGTCTGGCTGGGTACTATAGGTCATTCGTACCTCAATTCTCTCATATAGCCTTTCCTCTATTCCAACTACTCAAAAAAGATGCTATATTCCAATGGAGAGAAGAACAAAAAAGGGCATTTAACAATCTACAAATTAAACTAACAAATGCACCTTGTTTAACATATCCGGATTACACAAAATCATTTCTTATTTGTACGGACGCATCAGTTAAAGGATTAGGGGCTGTACTGATGCAGGAAGATAAAAGAGGAAAGAATCAACCAACTGCATTTGCCAGCAGACAAACAAAAGGTGCAGGGAAAAATTATTGCACTACAGAATTAGAGGCACTTGCAGTGGTTTTTGCATTACAAAAGTTTCGAGATTTGGTATATGGTTACGAAATCCACATATTCACCGACCATAAACCACTAGTGGGTATGTTTAAAGAAAAACTCCTTTCTGGGAGGAGAGCAAAATGGAAATGTACAGTTGAAAACTACAATGTACAAATTCATTATATACAAGGGAAAATGAGCATAGTAGCTGACGCATTATCTAGGAACCCGAACACAATTCAGGTCGCGGCCTTAGATCTCAAAGGAAATATCCCAAACCAGATGATATCGCAAAAGCACAAAGACTTGACCCAATATGGTCTAAAGTTATATACAAGTTAGAAAGTGGAGATAACATACAATTACCCAAACTGCATGCACCACTTGAACAATTCACAATGGTCAATAATACATTATACAAGATTAACCCAAAACAACCAAAACGCCAAAGAAATACTAACCAGTTGGTAGTACCTAATGACATGATACTCCAAGTATTACGAACGATACACGATAGCCCACATGCAGGACATCCTGGAAAGGATACATTCATACAAGCCCAGCTGTTATATTACTGGCCTTCATTACGAAAAGATATAAACAGTCATATAGACAGATGCGAATCATGTGGAAAACACAGGATACCCAATCACACCTGCACCGATGGGTAATTACCCTGTACCACATCAACCATGGGACGTTGTCGCTGTTGATTTACTCAAGATGCCATTATCATACAATAATAACCTATACCCATTCGTATCAACGGATCATTTTTCCCGTTATGTCATTTTAGCTCCAATTAAAGATAAGACAGCAGAAACCGTAGCAAAGGCAGTAACAGATAATGTAATATGTCGCTTTACTATCCTAAAGGTATTAATAAGTGATAATGGAGGAGAATTTAATTCTGAGATCTTACAAGAAATATGTAAACAATATATCAAAAAACTTAACATTTTAGCCTGTCACCCAGCATCTAATGGGTTAGTAGAGAGACGAAACAAAAAAGTATTAGATGTGCTACGACACATTCTCAGTGAAAATTATGCAAGCTGGGATGATTGGATTCCCAGAGTAGAAGCCTCAATTAATGGATCTATAAATAAATCCATTGGTGACACACCACATTTCATTATATATGGGACAGATACAAAACTACCATATGAGCTCCTAGAAGGTGACAGTCTGCCCATATACAATTACGATGATTACTCTAAACTCCGTTTACGTGAATTCCAGGACATACACAAATGAGTCAAAAAGCAATTAACGATATCCAAGGAAGAAATGACGGAGGCATTTAACAAGAAGGCAAGAGATTCACCTATCAGCTTAGGAGACATTGTTTATGGTATCATTCATACGAGAGACAATAAATTATCCCCAAAATTTGAGGGCCCATACAGAGTAATTAACATAAAAGCAAACAAAGTTTTAATTAAATCACTGTCAACTGGCGAAGAGAAACAAGTTCATATTGACCATTTAAAAAGAGTTTCAAGGGAATTATCCAATAATTATTCAGCATCTGATACCACCGAACAGGCGAACGTACCTCAAGAAACCAAGCAAGAAAACAACAATGATTACAAAAATAAATTAAGGTCATATACCAAACAATCGAACATAGGTGCAACTGTTCCAATAAAATCTACAGTACATCATTTACGAGAATTAAATATCGATTTAAACTCCTTCTATAAATGAAATAACAATCAACCGTAACGCACATCATCACTATCATCGACCACAGCATGACCATATTAGGAAATTAATAGATTTTTTTTCGGTAGGTAGCGATGAAAGGACTTATGCTATGGATTCTCCTCTACATAGCAAGAGGATATGCGCACCTAGACCCCCAACACATAATACGACAAGGATGCCTCATAGCTCCAACGGCCACGACTTCAATCGCAAAAGACGTCATGAGTACTGAAATAAGTCTGGATTACTTGTATGAATTACCTTCTTATCTAGAAAATCTCACGAAACCCATGCGAACCCTGGACTTTATGATAGGAAGCTATGTTTCACAAGCACATAACACAAAGGAAGTGGATGAAATAGTGAAGTTAGCGAAATGGAAAATAGAACAGGCAAAGTCAACTATGCTCATCATGATCCAAGATCTCCCATCTTATGGAACGGAGGTATTGAGCGACAGGAACAACATCACACGTACTCGCCAAAAGCGCTGTTTGTTCGACCTGGGTGGCGTAGTTCTTGGGAACATCTTTGGATTGGCTACAGAGGATGACCTTAAAGAAATAAACAACAAATTTAATAAAATAGCTCAGGTACTAACATACCAAGATAAATTCACAATTGTGAAAAATCTGAAAAAGGCAGAAAACATAGCTCTCGAAAGTGTAGATAAAATAAATGAATTGGAAGGTAACATAACACTTTTCCAACACTTCTCGATCATCACAGAACATATTGACACAATTCTACTACAATTAGACAACACTAGAGTTTGTTACAGGGCACTTATGCAAGGAATTTCGAATGCTGGTGATGGCAAGATCACAATTGACTTACTCCCAGTTCATGAGCTACGTCAGATAATTAGTCAAGGCATACATAAACATAAATTGAAGCCTTTGTTCCGAAGTAGGGAATTCATGCAATATTATCCATATTTAGAAGCAACACTAACACCAACATCAGTAGTAGTTCATGTACCATTCATAACTGAAGACCTGTTCACGGTATACCAAATACACCCCTTCCCCTATAAAAATAACAGCACTTTGGTCATCATCAACATCAACACAGACACCGAACTCATCATGGTCTCCAAGAGACGGAACACTGTCACTTTCGCAAGTGAATCAACGATTGAACGAAAGTGCCGCACATCCTTACATGCTGTTCATCTTTGTCCTGCGTACATTTTCACGTTTCAGCCTACTGATACAGTCCCTTGTGAAATGGCTATCATCAGAAATAACAATATTCATAATCATTGCAACTTCACTTTTGCTCCAGATAAGCTTGTACACCATCAACGCATCGGACACTCACAGTTTTTTTATTTCACTCATAACACATCAGTTTACATAGTCTGTCCAGATATACCACCATCTCATACTTCAGCCTCAGGATTATACATAGCACCAGACTACTGTGCGGTATTTACACCATCCATGTCCACTTTATCCACCATCAATCACTACGCCATCCTCAATCATACACACAAACATTTCCACCCACTGCCTGATATGGACTTAAACATGAGCACAAGTATTAAGTTGACTTCACCTAAGTTTGAAACTATGCAGCTGATCAATGAAACAATGAAGCCCTGGGAAGATTTGTGTTTGAGTATGTTCAGCCCATATTATGTGTATAGCCCAGCACCTACTGTCTTTATAATCTTCTGCGTTGTATTTGCAGTACTGCTGTTCGCAATGCACAGAATGCATGCAAGAATTGCAAATTTGGAGTCAGTATTTAGTGGGAGGAGAGTTAACATCCAAGTTAAACCCCCTGAATGAAGTGTACATATTTTGTATATGGTATTAATTATATATATATATATATATATATATATATATATATATATATATATATATATATATATATATATATATATATATATATAATACAAAGAAGAATGACCCATGATATAGGAGTATGGCATACCAGTAGCATTATCTTTAAATGAAATATTAATAACTTTTACCATAATCTTAATTTTAAACTATGTTTTTTTTTCTTGCATGTATGCATTTCACTACAATAACCCAAGTACATACTGTATAACAGTTAAATAGTTTACCTTTAGTGCATTTATTCAAATATGTATACAACTTGTTTAAAATGTAATATTACTAAATCACTGCAATTTACTATGAATATTATATGTATACAATATTATAATCAATATTATGTACTAATAGATTAGCATATGTCAATGATGATTGCTGTCGGAGGACCTTCAGCGGGGTGGCCGAGCAATGTTAGGACTCCATAATATAATTACAAATCATAATAGATAGATAGATAAATAGATAGATAGACAGAGCTCCAGGCAAGCCTGGGAAAGGGAAATGATCTTGCAAGTTAACTGAGGAAATGTTGACAATACACAGGAAGTAGCAAGTCAGAAATGATATAGGTAGTGTGTCAGCGAGATAGCATACGAACAAAGCCTAGTGACCATACACACACATACACACATACACACAGGTTTCTAGAACTTTCCAACCACAGTGTAACACAACGTGACACGACGCCTACTACACCAGAATTTAGGAAGCAGAGCTCAGAAGGAGGCGAGCTATAGAACCGACAGGTAGTGGAGAGAGTGAACAAGAAGAGGGGTCCAACTAGACTTACTTAGTGTATTCAGTCTCTGTAATACATACACTGCTCAACTTAAGATTTTCTCTGAAGATAATAAACCAAGATAAACTCCCTGTATTCATCTTTCATTCCTACTACAAGAATCGAGAGTGAGATATGGCGGCAGCGAACATATGGCAACCTTGGACAGCGAGATGGCAACACTAAAAGACAACCCAAGAGAAAGAGATGGCAACCCTGATGAACACGAATGGCAACCCAGGCAAGCCATCAGCGTCTGAGTCAAAAGTGGCTTAGCGGCTTGGGTAGCACCTTTCCCTCAGCGATTTGTTTTCCTTTTAATGTCGATAGTTTGTATCAGTAACAAGATTAAAGTGAGTGTCGGCTAAATCGGCAAGGACGAGTTATCAAGAGGGGAGAGAAGAGAGACTGATGGTGGGGAGGGAGAGACTGATGCTAAGGAAAGAGACTGATTATCTAAGAAAACGAGACAAGAAAGTGTAGATTGTTACTTGTTGGTAGGGACTGCTTGGAAGAGAGAGAGAGAGAGAGAGAGAGAGAGAGAGAGAGAGAGAGAGAGAGAGAGAGAGAGAGAGGAAAGAAACAATGAAGGATGAAAACAAAAAAAGGAAGGAAGAAGGTAATGAGAAGCATATTGGAGGAATGAGGTGATGGCGGGTGAAGCTAATGACCTTGTTTGAGTCATTAATTAAGGCCAACTTGACGGCTGAGGGAGGAGGGAGAAGGAGGAGGAGAAGAAAAAATAACGAAGGAAAGGGAGGAGATGGAAGAAGAGCAGTAAGACTGGTGGAAGGTAAGGCGAATGGATGGAAGAATCTCTCTCTCTCTCTCTCTCTCTCTCTCTCTCTCTCTCTCTCTCTCTCTCTCTCTCTCAAAACCCAATTTCTCACGGCAAGACCCCATCCATAATAACGCAACAGAAATAAAATGGGAGAGAACAAGGGGGACTGCAGGAAAATACAGAAATTCGTCCAACCAGCTCCATGAATAGCAATGTCGACTCTAAAATGCTATTACTAGGCTGTGTTGGGAAAATGAAGGTGTGCAGCTGTGTGTGTGTGTGTGTGTGTGTGTGTGTGTGTGTGTGTGTGTGTCTGTGTCTGTGTGTGTGTGTGTGTGTGTGTGTGTGTGTGTGTGTGTGTGTGTGTGTGTGTGTGTACTGAAGAGATTAATGATGGCTGTATTGAACCACTTTAGTTCGAAAAGTCTAAGCTGAATAAAATCGTGAAGTAAAGAAAAAAAATGAAATATTGATGCCAAACTCTATTTATTGAGATGAGATCAGAGACAAACTCGTTGAAAAACTTGAGAACCGAGTAATATTAAGCAGTATTGTGGAGTGTGAGGAGCATCGTGTCAGGATGTGCTTTAAACCCCTCTATCCAATGAGGTACACTGATCTATCTTGCTATCTCCAGACTATTTTATGCAACTTAGAAGTGCCACCCAATAGTAAAGAGGTTCACACACACACACACACACACACACACACACACACACACACACACACACACACACAACTTAGGCACTAACAAATACCCTAACACATGCACATGAATCTCTCTCTCTCTCTCTCTCTCTCTCTCTCTCTCTCTCTCACAAATATTTTTACCCCAACCTCTGACCTCACTCACTGCTTCACTAACCCCACCCCGCAACTAGCCTAACCTAACTGAAACTCATCTCTAACCCCTAACCACCACACCAACAACCACAAACCTAACCAAACCTCTAAACTAACTCCACCAATAACTTCTGACCTCTAACGTCTAACCTCTGACCTCTAGCTTCTCTTCCATAGGTCTGCCTTTGCTTCCTCTAGCTTGCCTGCTGTCAGTCTAATTATAAGCATCGTGGGTAGACAGAAAATACCTGGATATATTATGACACCTACTCAGCCACCTGGTGTTAGGAAGGATGAGTCACGGTATTTTGAGAGAGACAGAGAGAGAGAGAGAGAGAGAGAGAGAGAGAGAGAGAGAGAGAGAGAGAGAGAGAGAGAGAGAGAGAGAGAGAGAGAGAGAGAGAGAGTGGTTATTTAGTTAGGTAAACAAATAATTGTTGACTAGACAGGTAGATAATTAAGCAGATTCTTGGTAGTGAGGGGGGAGGGGGTTGTTAGACAGGCAGACGCTTTGAGTCTGAGGGAAAGGCAAAGGGAGGGGATAGAGATAAATTTACTCCAGTGATCACAAGTATTATTAAGCTCGATGGTTGCTTAATTACGGCAGGTAAAGTTAGCACAGGATGGTTTATGTTAGGCTGTTGGGTGAGGTTAGGTGTGGAGGAGGAGGAGGAGGAGGAGAAGGAGAAGGAGAAGAAGAAGAAGGAGAAGACGACGATGACGACGACGACGACGACGAAGAAGAAGAAGAAGAAGACGAAGAAGAAGACGACAACGACGGCGAAGAAGACGACGACGAAGAAGACGACGACGACGACGAAGAAGAAGACGACGACGACGACGAAGAAGAAGACGACGACGACGACGAAGAAGAAGACGACGACGACAACGACGACGAAGACGGCGACGACGACGAAGACGGCGACGACGACGACGACGACGACGATGACGGAGACGACGACGACGACGAAGACGACGACGACGAAGAAGACGACGACGACGACGACGAAGAAGAAGAAGACGACGACGACGACGAAGAAGAAGACGACGACGACGAAGAAGAAGAAGACGACGACGACGACGAAGAAGAGGACGACGACGACGAAGAAGAAGAAGAAGAAGAAGAAAGAGGAGAATTACATAGGAATGCAAACAGCAACAGACCTTATGGTCCTTTCGAGGCTGCTTGTTACAGAGAAAACTATGACTACAAAATCTAACTCTACATGCTGAAGGATAAGGATAGTAAAGCAAGAAGGCTCCCCCTCCCCCAAACCCTCCAGGAAAAAGTGAGAAAAACCACCATGCAGCATTTAAAAACTGACATGGAAATTTCGTAGGAAATACTGGAAAGGAAAAGTCACATTCTAAAATACTTTGTCTATAAGCTACCCGACTGAGTAACCTGGAAGAGAAAGTAATCAAATAAACTAATAGTTGCGGCATGACATTATAAACCGGTACATTGAGTTTATGGGAAGTCTGTGGACATAACGTGGAAACTACACACTGCACAGTGTGGATGTTTAGGGGTGGTGCGGCAGCCTTGCCTGGCGCTTTTAAGGTAGGCAACAGTCAATCAGGTCCTAGCTCCGGTCACTCCACTGAGACAAGGAACTCTCCCATGTGGGACAAGTACACAAGTTTCCTCCTGAAGTAGTGACCCCTGGTACATTAAAAAAAAAAATCCAGATGGTGGTCACTTGACCAACAGGGACCCTCAGTGATCCACAGCCCATCACAGGTCGAAAGTAAGAGTAGTGAGCGTTAACTCAAGGCTATCTGTGCAGATCCTAATCTGTGCTTATATTACTTTCTTTGCATTGAGGAAATTGAATAATATATAAGACGGGGTGTCCTATAGACAAAAGGGGACTGCACAGTGCACAGTGTGGATATACAGTGCACAGAGTGGATGTTTAGGGGAGGTGCAGCAGCCTTGCCTGGCTCTTTTTAGGTAGGCAGCAGTCAATCAGGCCTTAGCTCCGTTCACTCCACTGAGACAAGGAACTGTCCCATGTGGGACAAGTACACAAATTTCCTCCTGAAGCAGTGAACTCTGGTACTTTTTAAAAAATCCCAATGGTGGTCACTTGGCTAACAGGGACCCTCAGTGATCCACAGCCCATCACAGGTCGAAAATAAAAGTAGTGACCGTTAACTCAGGGCTATCTGTGCAGATCCTAATCTGTGCTTATAGTACCTGATTTGCACTGAATACATTGAAAAATATATAATGACCTGACCCAAAGCCATGTACAGATACATTGTTTACAGGGTGTCTTGTAGACAAAAAGGGAATGAGCTTACACGTCGCTATAAAAGCATGTTATTCGGACAGAAAAAGAGTTAACTGAGGATTCTCGTGCAAGTATTTGTCTATTTTGTTTTTGAATGTCTTAATTGAAATACTGTTCACGGTATCTGAGGGTAATCTGTTCCAGATATTTAGAACTCTGTTAAAGAAGAAGTATTTTGCTTCATGGGATTAGAAATGCTTTCCCATAATTTTTGCAGCCATTACTTCTGGTTTGACTCGACCGGTCTATATCAAAATATTTATTCATGTCTAAGTTGTCATATCCCTTCATGATTTTGAAAACTTCAGTAAGATCCCCTCTTAACCTGCATTTCGTTAGACTAAATAATTTAAGCTCTTCAAGGCGTTCCTCATATAGTTTGTTTCTGAGTCGTGGTATTATTTTTGTGATTCTTCGTTGAATTTTTTCTAATTTATCAATGTCCTTTCTGTAATACGGAGACCAGAAATGCACACAATACTCAAGATGGGGGCGCACTAGCGAGCACTAGCGAGCTGTACAAGGCAAGTATGACTGTTTCTGATTTAAACTCTAAAGTTCTTCCAATAAAACCCACCAGCTTGTTTGCAATTTTAACTGCCTTGGTGCACTGCTCACTCGGTTTTAGGTCATTTGATATTATCACACCACGATCCTTTTCATTGTCTGTACTTGATAACTGGATATTGTTCATTTTGTAATTCGCACGAACGTTGTTACTTCCAATATGAAGTACTTTACATTATTCTGTGTTGAATATCATTTGCCATTATTCTGCCCAGCTTGCTAAAGTATTAAGGTCATTTTGTAACTGCTGCCACTGTAATTTTGAAGTTACTTTACTGGTTATTATAGTATCATCTGCAAATTTGGATACTTTACAATTTAGACCCTCATCAATATCATTTATTTAGAAAATAAAAAGTGTCGGTCAAAGTACTAAGCCTTGTGGATCGCCGCTAATCACATTATGCCATTTGGATTCCTTTCCATTTATCATAACTCGCTGTTTTCGGTCTGAAAGCCAGTCATGTAACTATTTCTGAGTACTTCCTTTTATTCCATGTGCTTCTGTTTTTTGCTCATGAGACGCTTGTGAGGGACAGTGTCAAATGCTTTCTGAAAGTCGAGGTAAATTATATCTACTGCTCTTGAGTCATCATATGATTTCTAAACATCATGGAAGAAGTCCAGTATGTTAGTTAAGCATGAGTGACAATGTCTGAATCCATGCTGCGAGTCTTTAATTATATTATTTTCTTCTAGATAATTAACTATTTTATATCTTATGATTTTTTCCATTAACTTGCACACTATTGATGTTAAGCTGATTGGTCTGTAATTTCCTGGGTGCGACTTATTTCCTTGTTTGAAAATTGGTGTTACATTTGCTAGTTTCCATTCGCATGGAACTTTCCCAGTGCTTATCGATTGGTTGAATAAGACAGAGAGTGGCAGCAGTAACTCATGTTTTGCTTCTTTGAGAATTATCGGTGATATTTTATCAGGGCCAGGAGTTTTGTTTATGTTTGTACTATTTATGGCTGAAACGATATCGCTATTATGGATAGCATAGTTACTAAGGACTGTGCTATTTGCTTGGTTTGTGGGTAACAGTAGGTTCCTGGTGTAAAGATGGAGGAGGAGGAGGAGGAGGAGGAGGAAGAAGAGGAGGAGAATAAAGGAGAGAAATAAAAGCCATCAGTGGGAAGAGATTGGAGGGATAAGCAGAAAGGGAGGAAGAAGTGGAAAAAAAGAGAAACAAGGGAGGAATAAAGAACACCAAGAAAGAGAAGCGGAAGGTGAGAAAGAAGTAGCAGAAGAGGAGTAGGAACAAGGAATAGGGGGAAGAAACAAAGGAGTGAAGGGAGGAAAGAAGAAGAGGTACAGAAGGAGAAGCGGGTGGAAGGGGGGGCACAGCGTGAAGAAGAAGGAAGAAAGGGAAAAATGGAAGAAAGAGAGGAGAGAAAGAAAGAAAAGGGATAAAGAAAGAAAAAAATCAGGAAGAAATAGGAGAAAAGGTGGGAGGATGGAGGAAGAAGTCAGGAAAAACAGAAATAGGAAGAAAAAAATGGGAAGAAGAAGAAAAAGACGACGACGACGACGACGTCGACGAAGAAGAAGAAGAAGAAGAAGAGGAGGAGGAAGAAAGAATAGAAGAAGTAGAAGAGGAAGGAGGAGGAGGGAAATATGAAGAAGAGTGGAGGAGGAGTCTAAGATATAAATTCAACACCTTAACCTGTATTTAAGAAAGCGCGAAGACAGCTGATGTGGAAGTGAGTGTGTTAAGTGAGATACTTTGATATGGTCTGGCCACGTGGAGAATGAGAGACTAACTAGAAGAATGTATGTAAGTGAGAGGGAAGGGGAGACCGAGGATGAGACTGAGGGATGGCGTCAAGAGGTATATTAGGGAGTGGAGTCAGCTGGAGGAAGGGCAGCCAAATGGTAGTGGACAGGGTGACGTGGAGGCGATATATTTGTGGCCACTCTTACGGAATTAAGGCGTCTGGCTGTAGATAGATATATATAGATTCATGGATGGATATACAGATAGATAGATAGAGTGATTGATGGATGGATGGATGGATAGACAGAGAGATAGAAAGATAGATACAGATTTCCATATCAAGCCTGGTTCTACAATTTCCTTCCATCCGCTGACGTGCACTTTATTCCTGCTTCTGACCAATTTGTTCCTCTTAAGGCCATCCGTACTAAAGGGTTAATGGTACCCACACAGAACATTATGTAACCTGTTCAGGGCAAAAAGTCTTCCCTGAACTTATGAAAACCGACTTGGGGAGGAAAAATAAAACATGGCTGATTTTCGAGGTTATGTTTACTGACTCTACTAACTCACGGGCCCTCTTCCTAAGCGATTTATTTTTATAATTATTATTATTATTATTATTATTATTATTTTGATATGGCGGGCTAATACCCATTTGTGCGTTATTTATGTAAGGTACTGAGATATTGGAAGGATTTATATCAACACACAAAAGGGCATTAAGGTGTAATAATCAAAATAAATAAGAAAAGGTGTTAGGGAGCTTCCATAAACAGTGAGAATAACAAAAAAAAAACTAATCTTTCCCCCACACACTAAACTGCCTTCCTTAACCAGAGCATGTAAGGTGTAAGTGATAAAATCCTCACTTAAAAATTACACTTTGCAATTAGGAGGCAAAACCCATGTCTTTTACAATTTACAATCTTGCAAAGTATGTTTACCTCCTTCATTTCTCATCAACCTATCGTCATTTACCTATAAAATAATTACATCAGACTTGCCATAACATAAAGCCCGACAAAAACATAAAAAAATGCCATTCCTATAAAATAAGCAAAGGCTAAATCGTAAATATATAATTATTCGGATGATCACTGATTTAAAGGGAAGAAAGGTAAGTCTCCCAGGAAGCTCTTTCCTTTAAATTAAATGCATGTGTCGTCCTTACTCTTCTCATGGCCAGTTCCGTTCGTCCATGGCTTCAGCTTTCGTCTGAGGATTCTTGGACTTCCCCTCCATTGTTTATGAACACACAACACACGGTAAACATGGAAAACTGGTGGGAAAAGTGCGAGCTTACTTCAGAAATCCGTGATGTAAACACACCTGTCGGCTGATCCCCCTTTGAATGGACACGCCGCCACAGCGTCATTTCGTCCTAAGATCTCTTCATACGTGTACATTCCACACAGAAGTCATATCATAATGTCTAAGAATTAGGGAGATTGTTTTTTCTTTAACAAATGCTGATTCACAACACGCCGAGGATGAGATGGAGGGATGGAGTGGAGAGGTATATGAGAGAGGGGGGTGTGAGCTGGGAGCAGGACAATGAAATGGCAGGGGACAGAGCGACATGGAGTCGATTTGTTTGTGGCCATCCCTTACGGGATTCAGGCGTCTGGCAATAGATAGATAGATAGATAGACAGCTAACCAACAAAGCTTAAGTACCGTTTTCTTTTACACTACATTCAGAAAAAGCCAATATTTTGCGGGCTGACTTAATCTTGTCCATGAATGCATCACTATCACTATCCCTCTGCTGTCATGTCCCCTTCTGTTCTTCCTACTTGGACTTCAGCCACAACGTTCCCCAGTGTTCGGGCTTACACTGAATGATAAGTAGACAATCTGAATCAAACGTATAAATAAAAACTCTGAAACCGCTACCTCACCTATTATGCACATATATTCTAAATTTCAGGTAGGCCGTTCTGCAAACCAAATTTTATCCAGTAATGTGAGCTACAGAAATATTAAAAGGTGCAGTTTAACTCCAGGCACACCATACTAATAATACTATTTTACTGATGGTTGGCTACGAATGTTTTTTAGGGCTTCTAATTTCAAAAGTCTTGGAGTATTTTTCATTTTGCCTTTGTTGTTGCCACCGATTTATTTTTTCTTTTATAAGTCCTCGACATGTCCTCGTTCTCGTCCTCCTCCTCCTCGTCCTCCTTTTTCATTATTATTATCCTTTAGAGTGACGTTCAGATTAGTGAGGTTAGTTTGAGATAAGTTTTGCTGACCTCTCTCTCTCTCTCTCTCTCTCTCTCCAATTAACAAGCTCCCAGTCATTCCATCTCGATACCTTCATTTTCTTTTTCTCAATATCCATCATGAATATTAAGTTTGCTTCGTGTTTGCTGTGGATATTGGAAAGGGAAACAGAGTATCATGTCGGTTCGTGTGTGTGTGTGTGTGTGTGTGTGTGTGTGTGTGTGTGTGTGTGTGTGTGTGTGTGTGTGTGTGTGTGTGTGTGTGTGTGTGTGTGTGATATCTCTACGTAGAAAGAGAACTCAATGAGTGTAATTAGGTTAGGTTTGGATAAACTTTCTATAGCTAAGTAACGATCAGTGACATTTCTGTGATCAACATAATTTCTAGCGCTGACGAGGAACCTACACGAGGTGGCGCTGTGTACCCTGGGTGGAGAGACGCAGCTGCGGCGTCCACGCGGGAGCCAGATCGCCTCGTATTTCCTTCCACCTCGCTGTACGGAAAGACCCACACCCGTACCTGGTGAGGCGCTGTCTACCACAAAGGGGCGCCGGATCCCTACACGGTGTATGTACTGTACTGTACTTGAAGGACGGCCCCACAGAACCAGTTGCTTACCTGTGGTCAACGGGTCTGCTCGGCCAGGCGAATCGGGGCTCAGCAACATTATCATCAATCATCACACCATGGGTTCTCTCTTTTTTTCTTTTTTCTTTTTTTTATGGAACAACCTTGCGGGTTTCTAGCCTTTGGTTCCTTCTTCCCTGCATTGGAAAAAAACAAATGTGTAACTACAAAAATATTACAGTGTACATTTTGAAACTGATGGTTTGGACGCTGGCGCCCACCATCCACTCACTCGATGGAGAGCTGCCTTCAGGTGAGTTTGCACTAAGTAATAAGACAAATAATTCCATGTAGCACAGGAAACCATTCACTAGGTTGAGTGGTAGCCATATAGCCAAAGAGACTATCAAAAAATAGATCGCTAAGGATGAGGTGTTAGGGAGCTACCACACGATCCCGAGTCTCAGTAGGTCGCATTCATAGCAGTTCTGGATATCCCTTAACACCTCTTCCCTGACGAATTATTAAAAGAAGAAAAAGATGTAAAAAGCAAACAGGAAAAGATTCAGGTGTAATAAATAAACTAAATCACTATGAAAAAGGTGTTACGGTGCCCCTTACGCTACCTAGAATCCACCTGGACATTGACCGAGAGAGAGATCAAAAGATTAGCCAAATGTCTGAATCAACTCTGGATAATAAAAAATGGTAAAGGATATTTTTTTTTTTTTTTTTTGACACTCTACTGCGATGAGAGAGAGAGAGAGAGAGAGAGAGAGAGAGAGAGAGAGAGAGAGAGAGAGAGAGAGAGAGAGAGAGATCAGTGGTTCCCAAACATTTGGGGCCTGTCACCCCCTTGGCTCCCAGGCCACATCCCTAGCGCTCCCTCCCCCGTACACACATTTTTTTTTTTTTTTTGCGAAGAAGAAGGAACCAAAGGCCATGAGCCCGCAATAACAGTTCCCTTCCGAGAACAAAAAAAAAAAAAAAAAACGCAAAAGTGAGCCAATTCAAGATCTGTTCATTTCGAGCTGCCTGGACACACTGCGTTTGAAAGACTGGAGATCATAGGAAGAAGGAAATACAGACAGAGGGAGACAGTTCCAGAGTTGACCCGTTGCATAAATGAAGGACTGAGAGTAACGGTTAACTCTTGCATTAGAGAGTTGGACAGAAAAGGGATGAGAGTTTGTTGCCAGATGGGTGCTATGCTCCCGGTGGAGGGATGCAAGCAGGCAGTTTAGAGGAGCAGTGACCATGGAAGTAGCGATAGAAAAGAGATAAAGAGGCAACAGTGTGATGAAGAGACAAAGGTTGAAGGGAGCCAGTAAGAGGAGGAGAGTTAATGAGACGAAAAGCCTTTGACTCCACCCTATTGAGAAGAGCTGTATATGGGGAGCCTCCCCATACATGAGAGTTGACCTCTACACAGGGGCGAATAAAACCCTTGTACAAAGTCAATAACTGTGCAGGGGTAAATAAGGTACAGAGTCGGCTTAGCTCACCTAATCTCTTGGAAGCTGATTTTACAAGAGATGTAATATGATCATTCCAAGATAAATCCCGAGTGAATGAAACCCCAAGCATGTTCAAGGATGATGCAGGCTTGAGCTGGATTTTATTAAACATTAGTGGGTACTCCTGTGGAAGATTCTGTCTGGTTGATAGGTGTAAAAACTGAGTTTTTGATGCATTAAAAACAACAAGATTATTATTACCCTAGTCAGAGGTACGAACTAAGTCAGACATTAGGTGTGCCATAGCCTCATTGCTTGTTTACTGAGGTAACTACTGAAATGGACGTTGCGGGAACCGAATGGAAAGGTGAAGGGTGGAATCATCAGCATACGAGTGGATAGTGTTAGATGTACAGCTTAGAAGATCACTGATGAATTAAAGGAAGATAGTTGGTGATAGGACAGAGCCCTGAGGAACACAACTGTTGATAGATCTAGGAGAAGAACGATGGTCGTCTACAACAGCGGTTATAGAACGACCAGAAGGGAAGCTAGAGATGAAGTCACAGATAGAAGGATAGAAACCGTAGGAGGGCAGTTTGGAAAATTAAATATTTATGCCAGGCTCGATCGAAAGTCTTTGAGATGTCAAGTGCGATGGCAAAGCTTTTGCCAAAGTCACGAAAGGAGGATGACCAGGAGTCTGAAAGGTAGACGAGAAGATCACCAGTGGAGAGTCCCTGACGGAACCCATACTGATTATCAGAAAGGAGGTTGTGATAGGAAAGATCCTTTAAAATTTTTTTGTTAAGAATAGACTCGAGAACTTTTGAGATACAGGATGTTAAACCAATTGGACTATAGTTAGAGGGTTGGGAATGGTCACCCTTCTTTGGAACTGGCTGAACTGAGAGCAAACTTCCAGCAAGAAGGAAAGGTACAAGCTGAAAGACAAAGGCGAAAGAGTTTACCTAGGCTGGGTGTAAGCACAGAAGCACAGTTCTTGAGGACAACAGGAGGGACTCCATTAGGCCCATATGCCTTATTAGTACCGAGGCCTGTGATGGCACAAAACACATCAGCTGAAGAAATTTTAATGTCAGCCATGAGGAAGTTAGAGGGCAGAAGTGATGGAGGAACAGCACCAGAATCGTCTAAGGTGGAACTGGTGGAGAACGTCTGAGCGAAAAGATCTGCTTTATCAGTAGAAGAAATAGCTACAGAGCCATCAGAGTAGAAAAGAGGAGGGAAGGATGATCAGGTAAAGTTGTTAGAAAGGTTTTCGGCAAGGTGCCAGAAGGAGCGGGAAGAATTCGAGTTTAGAGAGATGAGAGCATTTGGTACAGATGAAATTATTTTTAGCAGAGTGAAGAACAGACTTTGCACGATTCCGGGCAGAAACATAAAAAAGATGCGATTCAGGGGTGGGTTGGCTCTGGTACCTTTTATATGCCCTCTCCTTGTTGCGGACAGCATTAGAACAAGGGTGATTAAACCAAGGCTTTCTTTGCATTAGTCAAAGGATATGAGAAAAGAATGTATGCTTCCATGCCCGAGAGAATAACCTCCGTAATGCACAAGGCACACTCAGATGGCTCTCGGCCTCGGAAGCAATGATCATTCCAGGGAAAATCAAAGTACTGCCTGAGGGCCTCCCAATCCGCAGCTCCAAAGTGCCACAGTCGACGTTTCTTTGGAGGGTCTGCAGGCCGTACCGGAGCGATAGGACAGGTTAAGGTAATCAGGTTGTGATCAGATGAGCCCAACGGAGAGGAAAGATTAACAGTGTAAGCAGAAGGATTAGTTGTAAGGAAGAGGTCAAATATGTTGGAGCCCTCCCTAAGGCGGTCAGCGATACGGGTAGGGTGCTGTACAAGCTGCTCTTGGTCATTATGGATAGAAAAGATGAAAGCTTGTTCACGAGGTGGATCAGAGAAAGGAGAGGAGAGCCAAAGGTGGTGGTGAACATATATACGAACACACACCTCTTTCTTGGTATTAGGTATACTGCAACTTCAAAACAACGACTAATCTATCACTGTAAATGCACGTATAACTTAACCTAGTAAACCAATTTATTTAGCTGTTTTAACAATATGAAAGGGTAAATTTACATCTCACCTGTAACTACATTGTCTTCATGGTTTTAATGGGATGGATGTGCCTGATGCAGGAATATCAGCTTCTGAACATCAGGCTGGAAAGCACTAGGAAGTCTTTGATCCCCGCATTCAGTAATTTTCAGTCTGTTTCTTTGCTTAGAAAGAAGCTGGGCAACTACGCTGAAGCCCCGCTTCACTAAAGATGAAGTTTGGAAGGTAATAAAGTACATCTGAACTTTGTTCCGCGGTGCAGGGTAGCGGTCAGATTTTTTTTTTTTTTTTAAGCCAAAAATCTTGATATGATTTCTTGAACTTTGGCCTCAGTTCAATGTCATTTTGGAGTGAAACCAGTTCTTCCTCCATCATTCCTGTTTCCTCATTGGTGATATCTAGCAATGGGTTGATCACCCAGTCTGGTATTTTAAGCAGAAAAAGATCCTGAAATCTGTCAGATATATCTTCATGCAGGTCATCCTTGTGTTCACAATACACTTGAAGGTCATCGTCTGCTATTCTCTTCTTCTCCAATTCAGCGAGTCTCTGAACCTGGAAGAATTCACGACGGGCTATTTTACGTTTGAATAACCGGAACTTGGACAGAAACGTGGAGAGGGTTGATTTGACTTTGATAAGGTTAACCTCATTTCATTGCAACTGCAAATTAATTTGGTTGAACTTTGTGAATATATCTGGCAAGTAAGCAATGTCATGATTGATGTTTCTAGTTCATCACAGAGAACAAAACTGAAGTCTTGGAAGAATTCAACAATTGTTTTAAAAAATGAATAAAAACCTGTCAGGCAGCGTCCCCTTGACAGCCATCTAACTTCTGTGTGCAACAGCAAACATTCAAAATCTTCATCATTCTCAGTGCAGAGCTGTTAAAACAGTTGAGAATTGAGAGCATGTGCCTTGATTTTATTTACTGCTGTGATAACAGTCCTCATTGATTTGTGAAGTTGACCACTTGGGTTTTTTGCGACCAGATGTTGCCTGTGGATTACACAGTGCACCGTAAACACACCAGGTACAGTTTTTTTTTATGAAACTGATGAAGCCATAATGACGGCCTATCGTCGATGGTGCTTGCAGAAACAAGAATATTGGTAAGCGGGATGTCTCTCTCTTTGAAATAATTCTCAACAACACGAAATACTGACTCAGTTTTTGTGTCTGTGTCTAGTTGTCTTGCAAATAACAGATCTTGAACCAAACTTTCATATCTGACGAAACGAATATAAGCAAGCAAAGATTCATTGCCTGGCAGAGAGGACTCATATAATTGTATGCTAAATTCTGTTATCCTAAGCATGCTGCACGATATGTCTTCAGTGTTTTCAACCATTTCATCCACTCTTATTTGAACAGATTTATCACTGAGAGAAATAGCTTTAATAATTTGTTCAGGTGGATTGTGTAAAACTGTGTACAGACCCTCTCTTACTGCTGGCAGAATAAGCTCTTCCCCAGTTGTATGAGGCTTACCAGATCTAACAATCAGCAATGAGATGTTGAATGATGCACACAAACCATCACTATATTGTTGTGAAGTGCTAGCAAACATTTCCAATGGTTTTCCGTTTCTAAAAATTTTCTCGAAGTGACTGAAAATATGATAAGTTTTTGTCTGCTTTATCAAAGTGTTTTTTCTTCAAATGTTCAAGAAGCCTGGAAGGTTTAAATAAAATAAAACCATGCTCTTGCGTATAACTTTTATGTTAATTTTATTCTTTCTAAAGCATAAGTGTTCCTTAAATGTTCGTGACTTAGATTTTGTCATATAGTTTTTGTAAAAAAATAAAAAAGAATATTACTTGGTTCCGATGCCCTCCTGCCGCCTCCCCTACCGCCCTCTTTTACCTCACCATCCCCCTGGATCATTCCACAGCTCCCAGGAGGGCGGTACCGCCCACTTTGGGAACCACTGGACTATAGATAGAGAAGGCGACATACAATATACAGTACAGTTTACAGACAAAGATGACGAATACAAAGAATATACGCATGTGAATGGATAGGAAAGAATTGCTACACAAACACGTAAAACACACACACACACACACACACACACACAC
>NC_137057.1:42778020-42800520 GCF_032717465.1 Coenobita brevimanus
CATGCTTCATCTAAATTATTCTCCGTTTCTAACCTTATCTATTTCTAATCTAACTTGCTCTAAATTAAAGTGTACAACTGTGGTAAAAAAAATCCTTAACAACATTTGAAGACATCGTCAGGTCTCATTATATTTCTTTTAATTAACCAGTATTAGAGAGGTAATATGTGTTCATAGATGCATGATATATATTTCCAAAATTTGCTCCTAGTTTAGTATCCCTTCTACGTCAAACAAAAGCTCCAGTTTCTTTCGTATGGTCAAAATTTTACATTTTTCTGAAAAATTGTCAGAAATAATATAACATTTATAAATTAACCAGTATTAAAGAGGTCACATAAGCATGCAAATTTGTGATATATTTTTCCAAAGTTTGCTTCTAGTATAGTATCCCTTATAGATCAAATGCAGGCTCCATTTTCTATTGTATAAGTATGGGAGACTAAAGGGCTCATTCGAATTTAGCATATTTTGTACTGCAATCAGATTGCGAGCTGAAAAGAACACGTCTCTTCTTCATTATGATGATTATGGTAATTAATGTTTTTGCGTCATTGATTTAACAGCTGCAATCTGTCTTTTTACACATTTATGGACCATAAAATTGGGTGCATTCATACCCAGCATTAGGCTGACAAGGAACCAAACTCGCGATGGTGTAGCAACTAGTATAAGTGGGAAGCTGTAAAAAATTTAAGCCAGTAGCTGCTGCATACGTCACATGATGGAAAACGCGTAGCTAATACAGTCATCATATGAGGATTTTTTTTTTTTTTGTTTTAATGGGCGCGTTTCTAATGCCGTTTGGCATCTCCATTGAGCTATTTCCGTCACCTCCTGTGCGTCCCACGACCACCCAAGCATCCTCAGTATCGTCTTATTACTAGTTTGGAGATGCAGAACTTCATTACCTCACTAATGGCTTATCAAGGTATATAATGAACACATATATGTTTTTCATTCACTTTTGCATGCACCCTTTCATATTATAAGAGCAAAAATTATTTTTGAAAAAAAAAAAAAACTATTTTTGCGCATGGAGGGTAGACCAGGAAACCTAATGCAGCAGTTATCCAGTTAATGGGAAATTCATAGTATTTTGCATATAAGTACGGAATTATCCTGTAGTCTGACCGTGTATTCTCCATCTCTCTCTCTCTCTCTCTCTCTCTCTCTCTCTCTCTCTCTCTCTCTCTCTCTTTCACTCAATATTTACTTAGTTATTTCCACCAGGTGTAATAGGATAATTGACTGCACCTGAACAAATTCCACTTATAACATTTTTTCCTATCATTACCAGCAAAAATGAGACACCAAAACGGAAAACTTGATATGATTAAAGGATGTATCTATTTCCTTATCTATGTACCTATCTGTGTATTTAGATGGATAGATGACTATACAGATAGACAGATAGAAAGACAGACAGATACAAATGAGACCAAATGACAGACGATGTGACATGATTACAGGATGGATATATTTCTTATTTATGTATCTGTACTTATTTGTCTAGATGGAGAGACAGATATACAAATAGACAGATATATAGACACAAATGAGACACCAAATGACAGGCTTGATATATTAATAAAGTGCTCTTTGTGAGCGTGTGACGAGCGAGCGAGCATTTGTACATACGCCTGTCATCATAATTTCATCTTAGTGTGAATTTTCAACGCATCTAGTGAGGTAATTCCATAATAAAAGAAGAATAATTGAGCTAAAAGATTTACTTTCTCACTTTATCTCTCTCACACACACATACACGCAGACACACATCTTAACGTGTTTTCGACAATTCATTAGCATTCTGGGCGCTGGATGTGCATATAATAAATCGCCATAGCATTTATCACACGTGCAATGCCCAGTTCTCAGCTCCCGACTTGCCGTGTCAACGAACTGCGTCTGTAAACACTTGGCTATTGATAGAAAGATAAAACCAAGAAATAGGGCGATTACCCTTAGCGATTTCATCCCCTAAAGATAGAAAAAACGTTCATATAAAATTATGAGTGTAATATCCGATATTTTCATCATCATTGCCAGACGCCATGTATCCCAAACGGGGTGGTCAACGGCTTAGAGTTAATTGTTTTACAGGGAGGGGCACTAATCCTCCACCAACCCCACTTGACACGTAGGGATGCCAACAGCATCTGGTGTTCCCAGGCGGTCACCCATCCAAGTACTAACCACCGATATTTAATTGTTGGAATCCATGCAAGAATACAGTGTTACAACAGGAAATCTCTTTTAGTTCGATTTCATAGTAGAGCATGTCAATTAACGTCCCCTGTACATTCCCTTGGAAAGCTGGGATTCCAAGGAGTTTCTTTGGTCTTGTGCATATATATATATATATATATATATATATATATATATATATATATATATATATATATATATATATATATATATATATATACGGTAGCCAAAAACAAAATATATTGATGGTATCTACTACCTGCTGAAAGAAAATCTTCTCCATCTCACATAGTTCAAATGTTGTGAAGTCTTGAAAATTTATAGCTGTTGGGCTGTGTCGTGTCATGCTGCTCATTTCTCAGCTGACCATTGAGTAAACATCACTGAGCTCACTGCGTACGCTCGTTTGTAATATGTTTTCCTTTAACCCGGCATCACTAAATTACCCTTAGGTTATTACTGTTTACATACTGTAATCTGCCGTGTGCGAGGGCGCACCCACCCACCCACCTACATAGCCTGAGTATAGCGCTATGGTATAAAACTGATTGCTTAAAAAATACCATTCATTTTCATAGGGTTGATGAGTACGAAGGTAGATAGATGGATTGCAAGATAGATATTCACAAATAGGTAGGTATAGATAAGTAAATAAATATAATTTCTCTCTCTCTCTCTCTCTCTCTCAGGCCAGTCGCATTCATTAATCTCTCTCTCTCTGTTCCCCTTCAGGCTTATCTTTTCCCTCCTATTCACAAGGCAATCAAAATTCTACCTAACTCATCACAAGTCACTCGCTTTCTGGTGCTCGCACACTGTCGCTCACACTTTCACTCATAGTCGTTCACTTTCTCCCTCTTTCTCTGATTCTCATTCACATAACTTTTTTCTCATGGTTACTTAAGGGGGTATCACACGGTATCCTCAGCTAGCTTGGAATACGTTTGGACAGATTCTCGCCCATCATATGAGGTACAAAACAGTGTGACCAACGAGGCGGCTCAACAGAGAATATTTCGTGTTTCAGAGCGCTGAACATCTACTGTCATAGAACTCTTAATAATATTTTTCATAAATATTAATACTTATGAAAGCCGTAAGGAGTAAATGTTTCCTGGACTGATGGAAATTGTTATGATGTGGATAAATAATCACCCGTTAGCATCTGGGGACTCGACTGCCAGATGCATGAAGTGAGGAGCCTCCTCCTCCTCCTCCTCCTCTTCTTCAAGAGCCACCACTGCAAGGGCCATAACAGCAATTGCTCTAGCCTCTAGAAACTCTGAGAAAGCCATTTTAACCGATGGGATCCCTGGACAATTCCGTCTGTTTATATACAATGCTGCTTCTCCTTCTTCTCTTCCGAGTCGCAGATCGCATTCTCCAGTGATCTTGACTGGGTACAAGCGAGACGAGACGGGCACTGGCAACAGTGTGAGAAGAAGCGTTGTCGCCGACAATACGAGGAACGTGTATGATAAGGACTGTGCCTGGTTCCATGGAACTTTTCCTTGGCAAACCTTATACGAGGTACCGTGTGATACCGTCTTTACTTTCTCACTCACTCTCTGGCTTATTTATGTGTAGGCTATTCTTTCCTTCACAGATTTTACTTCTTTGTCTGATACACAACTTTAAATTTAGCATTATATTTAGCACTATATTCGAAGGAACTCTCTCTCTCTCTCTCTCTCTCTCTCTCTCTCTCTCTCTCTCTCTCTCTCTCTAACGTATGAAGGTTGTGGCATATGCATGTTCCAGCTCTCCATTTCTCACTCTCACATGTATACTACACACACACACACACACACACACACACACACACACATCTCTCTTTAATACAAGGACACATCTCCATACATAATGAAACTACCTTATTTCATACTAACGTACCAAGAGTGTTATTGCCTATTTATCTATCTATTTATCTATCTGGTCATCCATCTATGCAGCTGTCTATTTATCATTTGAACGAGCCTTTAAATTTTTATCCCAACCAAAAAAAATGGAATTGCTTCTAAAATTTTCGTCGAATGTTTAGCATGTTTGTCCAGATTATTCGCATTCTTCTATTTTTCCTAATTGTTATTTGGCTAATTTTCTGAGTCATTTATTATTTTTGCATTTCTCTTGGTGTAATATTGAAATCTTTTTCCATTCTACTTTTATTTTCTTTATATTTCTCTCATTATGCTCGATGGTGATCATTTTCCAGCTTTTTAAATTTTGATGTCTATATTTTTCTTCATATCTCACTTTTTTACATTCACTGTCCATGTTTTCATATATATTTCGTTTGTACGGTTAAACTCTGTTCTATTTTTTTTTTTTTTATTACTCCATTTCGATCATTCTATATTTGCATTCATTATCCATATTCCTCTTCTATATCATTGTTCGAAGCTTACGTATCTTTTGCTGCGTAAATTCATATATTCATTTGTTTCTCACATTTTAATTTCCATTCCATTTTGAACTCATGCCATTTTCTTCATTTAATCTCGGCTGGACTATCTTAATCTAATAGCTCATCTCCAAACCACATGCTTCTTTTGATGATCTAAGTCAGAGGTGGCCAAACAGTCGATCGCGATCTACCAGTCGATCGCGACCACTTGTTTGGTCGATCGCCGTTCCCCCATAAGACTTGGCATCAGCTGCTCAGCTCGCCAACATGGCAACAGTGAGCAAGTTGTACGTGACACATTCCTGTCTCTTGACTTTTCCCTCGCATCAGTCATAAACGCGCGGTGTCAGTAGTGTTGGAGCATACATACAAACGGGACGTTACACAGTTGCACGAGTGTGGTGTATTAATTACTGTGATTATAATAAACTGAATTAATTGAACATGAGTGGAGCAAAAAGACCGAAAACCTACCACTTTCATGAAGAGTGGGAGCATGATTTCTTTTTTACAATGTATAAAGACAAATGCATCTGTTTGATATGCCGTGCTAGCATTGCTCTGCCGAAGAAAGGAAATTTAGAGAGACATTTTTCAAGCCTACACAAGAAATATGATGTTGATTTTCCTCCTAAAACTGAGATAAGGAAAATTAAAGTGAGAGAATTGAAAGCTCAATTAGGAGCACAACATTTGTTTGCTAAACCTCTTTTACAGTCCCAAGCAGGAACTGAAGCATCCTTTCGTATTGCAAATGTGTTAAACACAAGAAACCTTTTCAAGATGGGGAAATGGTGAAGCAAGCTTTTCTTGAAGCTGGAAATGTTTTATTTGACAAATTAAAGAATAAAAGTGAAATCATGCAAGCAATTAAGGACATGCCTCTATCTCGACAATCTGTGACAGGACGAGTGGAGGGAATGGGTGAAGACTTGGAAAACAAACTGAAAATGGACATAGACAACTGTTGTTTTTTTTCCTTGCAATTCGATGAGTCGACTGATATAGTGGATACTTCTCAGCTAATTGTGTTCATAAGAATGGTTTTCTCTTATATGAGTCACAAGGAGGAGTTTTTAACTGTGATTCCTGTGAAAGGGACAACTAGAGGTGAGGACATTTACCAACATTTTTTTCATTTTGCCAAGAAAACAAGCCTTCCGCTACAGAAACTAGTATCCATTGCAACCGACGGCGCCCCATCCATGGTCGGTAAGAACAATGGGTTTCTAGCACTCTGCCAAAAAAATGAAGATTTTCCTGATTTTTCAACAGTCCATTGTGTCATACATCAGAATGCACTGTGTGCTAAAGTTTTGAACATGGCAGATGTCATGAACATTGCCACCAAGACTGTTAATTCCGTTCGAGCAAGGAGCTTAAGGAGACGACTCTTCCGAACTCAGCTGGAGGAAAATGAGGCTGAGTATGAAGACCTGCTATTGTACACTGATGTCAGGTGGCTTAGTCGGGGACAGTTCTTGGAAAGATTCCAGTCCTTGTTGCCTGAAGTGATTCAGTTCCTGGAATCAATTGGAGAAAGTACATATCCGCTGCATGAAGCACTATGGTTGTTAAAATTAGCTTTCTTGACAGATTTAACAGCTCATTGTAATGCATTCAACCTTCAGCTTCAAGGCAAGGATAAAACCATTACTCAGTTAGTTAGTTCCGTAAATGCTTTCAAATCAAAGCTAAAATTTCTAAAATCTCAGCTAGGAAGAGGAAATTTGAAGAACTTCCCTAATTTACAAAAAGCTGTAGAAAGCCGTGATGAAAGCAACTGCACATACGATACACTTTGTACTGAAATACAGAATCTTTGGGGAGAACTAGAAAGAAGATTCCAGGATATTAAGCAGCTTGAACCTATCCTGGTTTTTATGTCACATCCATTTGCTGAAGTTGATATTGAAGGAATTTCTGTAATTATCTCCTCTTTGTTCAACATAAATGCATCAGATTTGGAGGAAGAAATATTGAAGCTTCAATCTGATATTCCCTTGAAAGCAAGAGCTTCAGAGAAAAACTTTTGGAATCTACTCCATGAAGAACAGTACCAAGGATTGAGATCTATAGCTCTTCGGTTGACTGCATTTTTTGGGTCAACTTATCTCTGCGAAGAAGCCTTCTCCCAAATGAAGATAATTAGATCAAGATACCGAAGCCGCCTAACCGATGAACATTTGAAATACTGCCTCCACTTGTGCCTCAGTAGTTATGAACCCTCCTTCAGTAAATTATCACAAGATATGCAGTGTCATGCATCAACTTCGCAATAAGGTTGGTGAAAGAGTCCTTTCATAGGTAGGATGAGGTAAAAACTTTGGTAAAATTTAGTATCAACTGATTCTTTTTTTTTTCTTAATTTAGTTTGAACTGAATATTTTTTTTTAGTACTATGCTATTTGAATTTTTTTTCCCCAGTTGACGTAATAATATTATGTGATTATGTAATATGGTAGATCGTAAAAGAGTTTCAGTCTTTAGAGTAGATCTCGGATTCTAAAAGTCTGGCCACCCCTGATCTAAGTCATATTTACTTCTTAGGGAAGTTGTCGCATCCTGTGTACTCTTTCCCATGCTATTTTTAGGCTTTGGTATTCTCTCTCTCATTCGTTCTCTCTTTCTCTCGGTTTATGTCTCTCTGTCTATCTAATTATCTGTCTATCTGAATGTGCAATATTTTAACTCAATGTATACATACCTATCCGTATATCGATGTACTTAACTTTTTTTTCTGTATCTGCCTATCGACTCATCGGATTTTTACATCTTCATCCACTTAACCAAATTTCTCTCTCTCTCTCTCTCTCTCTCTCTCTCTCTCTCTCTCTCTCTCTCTCTCTCTCTCTCTCTCCTGGTATCTGTCTATCTATCTGTCTATCTGTCAACCTGTCCAGCTATCTCTCATTTCCACATCAGTTTGTATCCCCTCTTCAGTCTATCAGTATCTGTTCAACACTCCATTTCTGTCTATCTAGTTATCTATCTACCAATTTATCTATCATCATCCCTCAGCTTCCCCCATACAATCTATTCAGTTGTTTCCTCCTTAATGAAACACACACACACACACACACACACACACACACACACACACTATCCCTTCTTGTCAATCAGTCAGCCTCTCTCTCTCTCTCTTGACGTGGGTACTCTCGGTACCAGGTACAACACGTTCCGAGAGGTTTTGTGTGTGTGTGTGTGTGTGTGTGTGTGTGTGTGTGTGAGAGAGAGAGAGAGAGAGAGAGAGAGAGAGAGAGAGAGAGAAGAGGGGTTAAGAGGGTAGAGAAGTGGAAGGAAGTGAAGGGGGAGGCACTGTAAGAGGATTTTTTTTTTTTTTTTTAATGGCTATCGGCCTTAATATGGCCATTAAGCCAAACAGTTACAGTATACACACACTGAATATACACACACATATATATACACATACAGATGCACCCACAGTCCACAATAGGTACAAGAAGCAGAAGTAGGGCAGGCAGGCTGTTGCAGGAACTAGATGGCTGAGGCTGTAGGGAGGCAGTGACAAAAAGGCAGTAGCGGAAAGACTGGGTACTACACCGTCGAGGAACGGGATCCAAAGTCAGAATCCGAGTCAGGACCAGCGGAAAGGTGGGACTTCACGACCCCGAGGGTGTAGGAGATGATACGACACTCCTCGGGGTCGGTAACAGCCTGGAGGGACCCCCGGCGCAGCTCGTTGAAGGAGAGCAAAGCTCGCCGGAAGTCCTCCTTAGTAAATTCCCGCTCGTCAGGCTCCTCCGGTGCCAGGTCCTTGTAATGGACCAGATGGTCCTCGAAGATCTCGAGGCCCAACTGTGGAAGGGAGGCACAGTCGTCCCAAGAGATGTGCCGTGACGAACGGGAAGGCTTAGGGCTCGCTGGTTCCTGGTCCTCTGGTGGTGGAGGTGCACAAGAAACAGGAGCTGCAACTTCAGATGGCGAAGAATGTGTGACATCCCCCACCTCCATGGGCACCTCTGAGAGAGGCTGAGAAGCAGACCGGCGGGAGACTGCACGGCCCGACAGCTGTATCCTCGTCGGTGGAGTAGAGGGCTGCAGCTGCAGCACCCTCGGGACCAAGGAGGTGGGGGTTGCAGATGGCCCAGGATGACGTCGAGCAGCCCTTCTCCCAGGCCTCCTCTGCACCACGGGTGTGGAGGAAAAAGACTCGGGGATAGAGATGACAGGGAGCCCGTTGGCCTGGAAGATGACGGGCAGGCGCTGGGCAAAAACTGCCAGATCTCCCCCCGAGAAAGCCTTGGCAACCTCCACACACATGGCTATGATGGTAGAGGCAGAGGAGGTAGGGAAGGAGGCAGGAGCAGCAGGTGGAAGCTGACGACGACGTCTACGACGGGGGAGGGCGTGGAGAGAGCCCCGCACTGCCTGGCCTGCAGGGCTGGTGACGAAAGCAGCTGCAGGGCCCTTAGCATCCTCTTCCACCACAAACTCCACCACCTCGCCAGCAGCAACCGAAGGCACAGGATGGGCAGGGTTGGGGGCCACGATGGAGGAGCGGTGGAGGAACACTTCCCCCCCTGAATCACGGCGAATCAGGAAGCCGTAGCCCTTCCGAACGTTGTACCATTTCACGTGCCCCACAACCTTGGCTGCCATGGTGGATCTTCAGCTGCTGGATTGAAAATCGAGATGAAGTGACGCTGGATAGAAAGTCTGCAGACGTGTTGCCTTCTCAACTGCTACTTCTCCTGTAAGAGGAGAAGAAGAGAGGGAGGAAAAGGAGGGTGACTGAGGAGGAGCAGGGTGATTGAGGAAGAGCAGGGTGACTGAGGAAGAGCAGGGTGAGAGAGGGAGAGGGAAGGAGGGCGAGGGAAGGAGAAGAGGTGTGATGAAGGGTGAGAAAGAGGGACAAGGGGAGGGAAGAGATAAAAAAAGAGAGAGTGGAATGGAGGGAAGAGACTGGAGTGTGAGGGAGAGGTGAAGGGATGGAAAGGGAGAGGGATCGGATGTATGTGTGTGTGTGTGTGTGTGTGTGTGTGCGAGGCAGGAGGCAATATTAGCTCAAGAATCCACTCATTAAAAAAATAGTAATAGAGGCCCGCAATTCTCATTCCAGGTGGTGAAAATTAGGAACTGCAAGAAAATGTGAAAAATTGCACATGAGAGAGAGAGAGAGAGAGAGAGAGAGAGAGAGAGAGATCCTTACCCTCATCAGCCCACCCAGTTAATTACACTCGTAGCTGAACAGACAAGCGATAAAACAAGCATCACTCTCCAGCGAGCACACCTGTATTCCTTGCATCAATTTCCACAAGTTTAAATATGCCTGGAAATTTGGAGGGACGGAGCTGCGTTGTACGAGTAAAGTCTATAGCATAACATCACCTGATATTTCACCTATTCTTTTCACATTCCTCCGCCGGCTAATATGCATCAGCTGAGAAGGGACGCTAATATTTCACATCTTGTCATTTTCCTCTGCTAGCTAATGTTCATAAGCTGAGACAGGTGTCCTATGCTTCTCTGTCTTAATATTTCACCTCTTCTCACTTTACTCTGCTGTCTGATATTCCTGAACTGAGAGGTACCATTGTATTTTACATCTTCTGCTTGTTATTTTCCAAGCTGAGATCGACGTCGTATGTTCCTCTGCCTCAATATTTCATCAAATCTAGTTTTCAGTTTTCTCTGCTGGCTAACAATGCTAAGGTGAGAGGGGCTTCCTATGTTTCTCTACCCTAATATTTCACCTTTTCTATTTTTTACTCTTTCTCTGCTGGTTAACAGTTCCAAGTTAAGAGGGACTTGGTAAGTTTCTCTGCCCTAATGTTTAACTTCAGTATTTCACATTTCTCTGTTGGCTGGTGTTCTTAAGCTTTGAGGGGCTAAGTAGGTTTTTCTGTCAGAATTTTTCACCTCATCTACATCTCACATTCATTTCTTGGCTAATATTCCCAAGCTATGAGATGGAGATGCTTGGTATGTTCACTGCCCTAACGTCTCACTTCTTGTACTTCTCATACTCATCTACTGGCTAATAATTCTAAGCTGTGAGGGTCTTGGTATGTTGCTCTGAATTATGTTTTGCTTCTATTCACATTTCTGTGGTGGCTAATAGTCTTAAGCTCAGAGGGGCTTGGAACACTTCTCTACTCATAGATGATGCATTTTGTTACAGTCAGTCTGAGAACAAAATGACAGACCACCCTACCTCTGAAGAAGGCGCGGAGGAACATTAGGCCAGCGTTTACCCCTATCTGTACTGGATGGGATAAATGGAGAGCGGAATCCTGTTTAGGAGACGAGCTAACAATGTACCTGGGGATTTATGATGTGAATAATTTCGTCGAATAATGTGAGGATTTGTTGGCTTTTTAGTAGGCCGAGCTGATGTGGAATGGATGGGTTACATGCCTACGTAGAATCACAGTGTTTATATACGTATATTGACAAAATCCACATATAGATATAAGCACAGACACCATTCACAGAGGGATAGACATTTATTCACAGAAATGCAGCACACGTACCATACACACATTCATACCACACTCGGAGATAGTCACTTTAAATCACACACACACACACACACACACACACACACACACACACACACACACACACACACACACACACACACACACACACACACACACACACACACACACACAAAGTAAAAGTAAAAAGAAAAAAATCCAAGCATCCATCAGCATCATCAAAGAAGAGAGAAAAACAGGAAAAGTGAAAACTATGTCAAAGTTTTGTCTCCCATTGTATACGTATGATGATTCAGTATTATGGTGACAGGGTGAGAAAATAATACACAGGCTTCCATCCAAAACCTATTAAGGAAACTGGGGATATGAGGGATTGGGAGGGAGGAGAAGGAGGGAGAGATGGAAGAAAGAGTAGGACGAGAAGGAAAGGGAGGAGAGAGGGAGGGCTGGAGTAAAGTAGGAGTCGACGAGGGGGAGTTGGAGAAGGAAAAGGAAGTGGAAGGTAGAGAGGGAGGAGTAGGGGAAGAGGATGAAGTAGTAGGGTGTGCTCGTTTTGTCAGAGTCAGTATCTTTAAAATAACTGGTAATCAAATGGTAGATTTTTTTCTGAGTAACTCAAATATGCTTGATTTTTTACTGACATGTAATCTACCTACTTCAATTTTGCATTTATCCATCCATCCATCTATCATCCAATTCTACATTGCCCCACGAGGAGTGTAGGAGCGCGGGCCTAGGCTGTTGATCCCGACGATGAGAGTGAAATTTTGCGTTTATATTTTACAAAAAAAAAAAAAGGTAAATTTAAATAAATTACTAAAATACTGAAGATGGCATTTGTATAGGTTTATGGTGGAGGAAAGAAGGCAATGCTGTATTTTACTATAAACTGTTTTTCCTACTGAGACAAAACGTAAGCAGTTTTTGTAAGGTAATTTTTCTCTTTTCCAGTGTCACTGCAAACTTGCAAGTCAAACCACATACTGAACTGCATTGAAATCCACCATCGTAGTGCGGCTGTGCAAACTTTGTTAAATTGTTGCAGATTGGTATTGTATGGGAAGTCTTCATTGACCTCTATATTTCTTCCAGTGTCATAGCTGTTCAGCTTTCAATAATAATGTCTCAGGTAAAGACAAGACTACAAGCTTGGACCCATCTGCACCACCTGGTAGGGTCAGGGAGAGAGCTTCATGTAGCCGAGCCACCAACTGTCAGAGATCTTCTCCGTTTTGTACTGTATCTCAGGGAGACTTCCTATCTATTGCCAGACGCCTTAATCCCGTAAAGGATGGCCACAAACAAATCGCCTCCATGTCACCCCGTCCCCTGCCATTTTGCTGCCCTCCCCCCAGCTCACACTCCCCTCTCTCAGAAACTTCATCACTTATTCCCTCCACCTCATCCTTGGCCTCCCCCTCCCTCTCCCCCCTTCACCTCACTCACATTCACTCTCCTCGTTAGTCTCTTACTCTCCATCCTCACATAACCAAACCTGGGTATTTCTCACAACGCTTTCTATCACACCCACATCCACATCACAGCGCTCATTTACTTCCTCATTTGTCAGTCTGTCTCTCCATGTGACTCCGCATGCTGCTCTCAAATAACTCATTTCCACTGCTCCCACTCTTGACTTGTATCCTTCCAACAAGGTCCAAACATCACTTCCATACGATAGAGTTGGTATCAAAATCATCATGCAGTGACGTTTTTACTTCCATGCTAACTTTCCATAATGTAATCACTGCTTTGAAAGAACCACCAACCTTTCTTCCCTGTTGTATCCTTTCAAGCACTTCATCCTCCAAACTTCCAGTGAAGAGATCAACTTGGTATGATCACAGCAAGTCTATACTCCAAGCTATGCTGTGTGGTGAAGATGACCTGGAAAGAACTGATGCAGTTGAGAAGATATTGAAGATTAGAGATAAAGGAGATGAGATGACCCAATTATGAGATAACAGGTTAAGACCCAGGAAAGCACAATCAATCAGTACTGAGGCGACTTCACTCTCGGTCCTTACTGACTGGACTTCAGGAGTCACAGAACCCCTGGACCCCCTGCTGTCTGACAACATCACAGGTCAAGGAATTTGTGAAGGAACCCATGGTTCTTCCTGACCAGCTTTCACACACCCAGTCAGCGGAGAGATGTGTGAAGATGACAGCTGAAGCTGCTGGCCATGTTTGTAGTCAGGACAGAGTAGATCACTATAGGTTAGGTGGTCAGCTGAGAGCTCATGGGCAAAAACAAAAGCAAGAAAGACATGATGTCTTTGGTTAATTTTGTAAAAACTGTTGAATATATACAAACTGGTAATTTAATGATGTTTTAAATAAGAAGGTTCTGTGTAATAGCGTTATTGTTTATATCGCCATTTGTAAGCAATACTGACACATTTCAACGCAAATCCGAAGTAGGTAAGGATTGTTTAATCTACATTTTGTAGACTGATTTGAATTCCCAGTACAAAAATGCAACATTTTATAACTAGTAGTTCTTGAAATTATACAAAATGTAATGTTACCCCGAAACTGACACACCCTAATTGAAAAGGGAGAGGATAGGGTAAAGAGTAAGAGGGGAGAGGAATGGAGGAAAATGAGGAGAAGACGACAGGATGAGGGGGAAGGAGGAGGAGAAAAGGGAAGGAAGAAAGAGCAAAGCAAAAGAAAGAGAGGAAGAGGGAAAGACGAAGGGCCAAGGAGTAGGATGAGGAAGGAAAGGTACCGGTAATGCTGTCGTGAGACGACGAGACGAAAGGGGGCAGAGAGAGGAGGGAGGGGAGAATAAAAAGAAGAGGAAGGAAGAGGAACGAGGGAAGGAAAAGGAAGGAGGAGAAGATGGGAGGATAAGGGGAAGAGGGGAAAGAAGACTGAGAAAATGATTATTCTTGATGTTTTGATTCTTTCTGGAGTGCAGTGGAGACCGTGCTCTCTCTCTCTCTCTCTCTCTCTCTCTCTAACATCCAATTAACATATACCATCCCTTTACGAATCACTTTCTCTCTTCCAGTTCAGTTTTAAACAATTTTTAGTCCCTTCATCTCTTTTAACCTCATTTTCCTTATAACCGCAACTGCATTTACATCCTTTGCTTTTCTTTTCATATTTTGGTTTATTGTTCATTTCAGTACATCCCAGTTTTCCCCTCACTTTCTCTTGGCTTTTTCTCGTCATGTTTCACTTCCCTCCTCCTCCTTTTCACGTTTTTTTTTTTTCTATCTCTGTCGCTCCCATCATTCGTCCATATTTTTTTTTTTCATTTATCCAGAATTTTAATTCGTTCAGACAATCAGTTAGTTGTCTTATATTTATTTTCGAGCTGCACTTGTTCCTTTTTCATGTTGACCACGTAAATATTAAACCTAATCATACATTTGTTTAAAAGTCACCTTATGGTAACCCATTTACTTCGATTACGACATATTATCATTATTGCATTTCATTAATTAAGTACCTGTTACATTATACACTTGATAACCATTAGCTCTATTCATTATAATTTTTAACATTATTATTGCTATACTATTGCAACCTATTTTTAAAACTTTCTTCGCGCGCGCGCGCACACACACACACACACACACACACACACACACACACACATTATTTCATTTCCCTTATCCTCACATATAATTCTTAATTTATCTGCTATTTCTGTCCTTACTTTTTTTATTTTTTATTTTACTCTCATCATTTTCTCTTCCTTTGTTTTCGCTCTTCTTTTTCCATCCTCTGATGTAGTCCATTTTCTCTCTCTCTCTCTCTCTCTCTCTCTCTCTCTCTCTCTCTCTCTCTCTTTTAATATTAGTCTCTATGTACTTATTTCTTGGCCTAGCTGTCTGTCACTGTCTGTCTGACTGACTTTCTGTCAGCCCGTTTGTTTATCTGCAGTATGCCTGTCTGCATCTGTCTAACTATCCAGCTGTTCCTCTGGCTGTCGGGTTTTCTGTCTATCGTTTAGTATGTACGCGCGAATGAACAATACGTATGTATGTATGTATGCTCTCATTATACGGTATATAGGTCTACATATCTATCTAGTCTATCCATCGATTTCCCTCTTTATATCTATCTATCGATATCGGTCTACGAATAACTGTCTATCTGTCTGTATGTATGTTTGACTGCTGTCTGTTATTGTATGCATGCATGCCTGTCCATCTACTGATCGATGTGTCAGGACTCTAAAATATCATAATACAATACATAATAGCTGGTGGCGTACATACAGTATGTAATTTAGAGGTTACCTAAAAGTCATGGCTAAGTCTGGAGGAAGTGACGTTTACACGTTCTTTCAGCAGGAATACCACAGACAGCACAATATGACACAGACAGCACAATGTGAAGCATGATCGGAAAGTCCCCAGGTTCGCGAGAGTTCCACACATCCGTGCCTTACACGTAACACATCCATTCGTATACGAGAGAGAAGGAGTTGATAGGCAGGAGGAGTTAGGAGAGAGAGCAAGAAGGGGGGTCTAGCAAGAGACACGGTGGGGAATAAGGCAGACACGCGGGTTAGCGAGTAACTCTCATCCCATTATGCTCTGCGAGACTATATTAACATTGAGATATTCCCTTTGAAGAAAATAAACTACCATCAAACCCCAGACTCATCTTTAGCTTCTCCTGTCACTGACGACAAGTACAGCTCTCATTATCTCCTACAAATCAACTCACCGAAAACTACAGCTCAGCTACGATTACGATGTAATTAACTACAAGTACGATATATAGGGGCGTGGAAGAAGTTGAGAGGCGGAAGAGAGAGTTATATGTAGAAAGAAAGAGAAAGATGAAAAGATTAGTAATAGAGAGTAAGAAGAGAGTGGATGAGGAATTTGGAAGGAATTTGAGTGTAAAGTGGAGGGACTGTAAGAAAATATTCTGCAAAGAGGTGAAGAGAGTAAGACAGGGTGGAAGTGAAGTTAGCAGGGGAGTGAAAGATAAAAATGGTAGATTACTAGTGGAGGAGAAAAAGTGAGCAGATGGAGAGAACAGTTTAAGGAATTGTTGAACATAGAGGATGGAAGTAATGCGAGTATAAGTGGTTGGGGAATGGCTGGGAGAAGAAGGGAGGTGAGAAGACAGGAAGAAATCAGTAGGATAGAAGTTGTCGAATCAATGAAGAAAGTCAAATTGGGGAAAGCCCCAGGAATTGATGGAGTGTGTGGTGAAATGCTGAAGTATGGGGTAGAGATAGTGGTAGAATGGATGTGGAAGATGTGCAGATTGGCCTGGGAGGAAGGTAGAGTCCCGGAGGATTGGAAGTCAGGTATAATTATTCCCTTGTTCAAAGGAAAAGGGGAAAAAGAAGTGTGTGTGGTAATCATAGGGGCATTTGTCTTCTTAGTATAATAGGAAAAGTATATGGTAGGATACTTATTGACAGAGTTAGAGAAAGAAAAGAGGAATTAGTTGGAGAACAGGGAGGCTTTAGGAAGGGAAGAGCTTGTGTAGATCAGATATTCATTCTTAGATCTTTAGTGGAAAAGTTTCTAGAGAAGGGAAAGAAGTTGTATGTGGCTTTCATGGATTTGGAGAAAGCATATGACAGGGTCGATAGACAAGGATTATGGAAATTATTAAGAATATATGGAGTAGATGGAAAGTTGTTGAATGCTGTGAAGAATATGTATGATGGTGCTAAGGCTGCAGTGCGTGTGAATGGTGAACTGAGTGAATTTTTCTCTTTGAAGGTTGGATTGAAATAGGGATTTGTCATGTCTCCATGGTTGTTCAATCTGCACATGGATGGGGTAATAAAAGAGGTACAAGGTAGGTTAGTGGATGTTGGAGTGGCCCTGGTGAGAGAGGGTAGCGTTTGGAAACTCCCTGTACTGTTGTTTGCAGATGATACTGTGTTGTTGAGTGAAGACGAAGGGGAGCTGCAAGGCTTGGTGGATGAGTTTGGGAGAGTGTGTAAGAAACGGAATCTAAAGGTGAATGTAGGGAAGAGTAAAGTGATGGTCTTTGAGAGAGGTGAAGTCAGTGAATGTACAGCGAGGTTGGATGGTGAGTAACTGGAAAATGTGAGTACGTTTAAGTACTTGGGTAGTGTGATGAGTAAGGATGGAGGTTTGGAGGATGAAGTGCTTGAAAGGGTACAGCAGGGAGGAAAGGTTGCTGGTTCCTTGAAAGCAGTGATAAGAAACAGGGAAGTGAGCATGGAAGTGAAAAAGTTAGTACATGACAGTATTGTGATACCAACTCTAACGTATGGAAGTGAAGCTTGGACGTTGTTGGAAGGACACAAGTCAAGAGTGAGAGCAGTGGAAATGAGTTATTTAAGAGGAGCCAGTGGAGTCACATGGAGAGATAGGCTGACAAATGAGGATATAAAGAATCGTTGTGGTGTGGATGTGGATGTGATAGGAAGCTTTAGGAGGAATACACTGAGGTGGTTTGGCCATATGGAGAGGATGGAGGGTGAAAGACTGAAGAGGAGAGTGTATGTGAGTGAGGTGGAGGGGGGGAGAGGGAGGGGGAGGCAGAGGATGAGATGGAGGGATGGGGTGGAGAGGTATATGAGAGAGGGGGGGGGGTGAGTTGGGAGCAGTGCATTGAAATGGCGGGGGACAGGGCGACGTTGAGGCGATTTGTTTGTGGCCACCCAGAACGGGACTGAGGCTTCTGGCAATAGATAGATAGATAGATAGACGATATATTATTTTGGCGGCAGTGAACATACAAACCACGTCTACGAGTCAACAGTTGAGTCTACATTATCAAGATAGAAAACAAAAAATACAAGTTCGAGCCACACAAAGCCTCACAACTTCATACTGGCATTGGTTTGACAATATTATGTTACAACCAACCTTCCAATTTCTACGTCAATCTTCAATCAGCGAACCAACGAACTACAATAACCTTCGATTGCTACGGAAGAAGTAGGCGAGACAATAACCAACATTATCTTCTAGTTAACACCTTACAGCAAGAAACTACAATTTAAAGTTGTACAAGAAATCACATACAAATCTGCGATCAAGTAACCACAAACGGAGCTGTAGGGAGAGCGCTGACTCACAACCCACTACCACATCAACCCCCACCTGACCCCACCCTTCTCCTCAACCACCCTCCATCTCCATCACCATCACAGCTACCAGGAAGCGTTGATGCAGGGGTGATGGGGCAGATGATACCAGAGTCCTCACTCACCACTCATCTCACTCATCGTTATTCACTCACCATTACTCACTGTTACTCATTTACTCACCAAATTACCAGAGTGAGAAGTCGACGTGCGTGCTAGCGTTGCTGAGAGCACCACAACACGTCAGTCAACACGTGACTGACAACACCATTCATCAACACTCACACTGTTCCCACCACAGTAAATCAGTGAGTTAAATAGTTACTTCATTTATACAATACACAGTGATAGACACAGTGATAGACAAACTCTGTACAAACATACAAAACATGCTTTATAGTTACAGCTTATGTACAGTCGTGGTCATAAAAAAAATCACCTATCCTCCTGTACCCCGTGCCTCAGGCTGGCTCCGTTATGCACGGCAAGTCATAGTGGAGTAAGAGAGGCTGAGAGGCAGGGGCCAGAGAAGGAAAGATAGGTGGGAGGATGAGTGATGGTGCCGGGGTGGAGTTAGGGAGGGAAGGGAGGGGACGGAGAATGAAATGCGAAGTGCTGGTCTCATAATTTGTCTATTTTCTTTCGTTCAGGGCATCATATAAAGGAGTTATTATTCGGTAGATAATGCTGCGCTACACCTTGTATTGCGGCGTTAGATAACAAGCTCTAGATAGGTAGTGATATCAAGGGCTCGCTTGTGAGAGAAATATACTGACATGACATGACATCAAACATTAGTGTGGAGCCAGATATTTGTCGTTATCCGTGTATTTTGACTTCCGACGCAGAATTGAATCTGGATGGCTTTGGCTTCCGTAATGTTTGTATAAGAAACTTCCTCTACCTTCATATGTAATTAATTTTTGAAACTAAATATCATAGGCAACCTTTGGCTGTGCCCACAGTAAATATGATTATCCCCTCGGTAGACACTCCCTCCATACAGTCACCATCATGTCAGCTATTTTATGGCATCTGTATATGAAAAGGTTATTTAAAATAATTTGGCATAAAAGGTAAATATACTTGATGTCTGTGCACATGCGTGGATGTAATAACGGTGTCTCTCTTAATCTGTTAGAAGGAAAATGAAACAAAATCCTACTCAAACTCCCAAAATATATCTGCATCATTGTTTACCGTCATTGATCAAGCCAAAGCAAGCAGGAAAGCCTTAGGAAGTATTCCAGTGGCCTCCTGCCTCAATAACCTCTTGAAATCGTCGTGGTACCGAGGAAACTATTGTAAGTGAACCGTTGCTACCAATGTAAGCAAATGTAGTTGGTTCGTTGTTACCGCTGGCTACCAATGTAAGTGAACGTTGCTACCAGTGTAAGTAGACGTAGCCGAGGGGTGTAATTCTATAGAGAAGGTTATCTTGTTGTTCATCGATGGGGGAGACACTTGGAGAGAGTAATGGTGAGGCGTGTAGAAGATTCTCCTCGTATTTTAAGTGGGATGATGAAATAGGTAGATTTGGGTCAGTGGAGTTTATTGTGAGACAGTTACTTGAATAAAAGTTAAGAGCTTGGCATGACCTATATAGCCTTTGGTTAGCAGCAGTTTGTGCTAGCTGTGACATGGCAGTGTCCACAGTAAATATGATCATCCTCTTGGTATGCACTCCGTCTATACAGTTAAAATCACGTTAAATATTTTATGGCATCTTTATATGAAAAGGCTATTGAAAATAATGGTGCACAAACGGTAGACAAATCTGATACCTGTTCATATGGTTGGATATAACAACGATATCTCTCATAATCTGTTGCTTGGACTTCATGCCGGTATAGGTTTGAATGGCCGTCCAACAACCCCAATTCCCTCTCATCAACTCGAAATGATATTTTCCTCTGACAAAGAAAAAAAAAATAGTTACAAATTGGTGAACAGCACAAGAGTGTGTTGTACTGGAAACTTCTGGCTCTGCACAAATGTTTGCTCTGTCACGTCAGTATATTTTTCTTACGAGCCAGCCCTGGATGTCACCACCTATCTAAAGCTTGATATCTGATGCCGCTATTCAAAGTGCAATGCAGCATTATCTACCAAATATTAACTCCTATATATCATGCCCTGAATGAAAGAAAATAGACAAACAATGTGACCACCACTTCGCATTTCATTCTCCCTCCCCTACCTACCCTCCCTCCTCTCTCCCAACTCACCCCGCACCATTACTCGTCCCCCCACCCACCTTCTCTCCTCTCTCTGGCCCCTCCCTGCTCCCTCTCAGCCCCTCTTACTCCACTGTGACTTGCCGTGCATAAAGGAGCTAGCCTGAGGCACGGGATACCGAAGGTTGGGAAATGACCACGACTGTACATATACCTACTTCAGTTATCTACATTAAGTCAATTGCTAAGTACTTGCACCTACAATAACAGTTATATACTGTATATATTCATTCATTTACTATAGCATTCATTTATTCCCAACGATTGTTACCATTTATACATTTGGCACATACATAAAATACATGTTTCATGCGTAGGACTAAGCAACAACCCATCTTTTTTTTTTTTTTTTTTTTTTTTTTTTTTATGTGTCCGACTCTGGGCAAAGGCTGCAAAGTAATAAATAAAATATACTATCACATTAATCCAGTAAGCGATTAAAAGAACTGTAACTAACAGTTATTAACTAAAGCTATCTGGTGGGACCAGACAAATTAAATTACAAGGAAAATCTGGAAGAGAGAATAAAAATGGTCAACACGCATGACGTTAGCAAGAATGAACATCCTCTTTCACACAGTCATGATGACAAAGATTTCCACACAGTGCTGACACATACATTGAAAAAGTGAGTGTATATAGTTAACACTGTACATATTGTATATATCTTTTTATGTAAAATAACAAAATATGGGGTTACGTAATATCATTTTCAATAATAACTGTGCAACATGACTAAGCCAAAAAGGGTCCCAAGGATTAGCCAGCAATATGCAACCTCGGACACCACCGAAAAAACGAACACAAACGATGAAAACAAACTAGAGAAAATCAATACATACAAAAATAAATTAAGATCGCATAACAAACAAACAAAAATAGGTCCATCTGTTGCTACAAATGCCCCAGTACAGCATAAACGAGCAAAGTTATTGTTCTCCAAGATATTGTTGTCCAAGAGCCAGCTGTAATGCACATCATCACTATCATCGACCGCAACATGATTGGATTAGCTAATATATATATATATATATATATATATATATATATATATATATATATATATATATATATATATATATATATATATATATGTATATGTATATATATATATATATATATGTATATATATATATATATATATGTATATATATATATATATATATATATATATATATATATATATATATATATATATATATATATATATATATATATATATTGTGTAACATTACTACAGCAAGTGTTATAGATGACTGATTCATAATACAATTGATTGCTGCTATTGTGTTACTGTTGTGTAATTATATGCATGTGCAGACGGTTGTCATAATTTACAATGTAACATAAAATGTAATTGTACAATATTACTACAGTTACTACAATAAACTACAATATTACTGCAATTATGTTGCTACAATTATGTAACTACAAACGATAGCATTACTGCAGTTATGTTACCATTGCTACAATTATGTAACTACAAATGCTAATAATGCTGTAATTATGTACCATAACAATTACAATATTAATCCAGTTGAAAATACAGTTATGTAAAAATTGCAATATTACTTCAAGTAAGAAAAACAGTTATGTAACAATTACATTCATACAGTGTAACCTCAATGTAACTACAATGTACATACAATCCTGTGTTATCAGAATCATCATACAAGTTACGTGTAATAATAGGCATTACTAAAGGCATAACACCTTATATAATGTAATGACCTGGCAATTTTGCCGTTGCATAAGTATATATGTATGTCTGTTGTACATGCACATTTGTGCTACTACCATATGTTATACAATATTCTATGTTAAATTTTATTACGTAACAGCTAGTTACGTATATATATTCATATGGTGTATGGTCCAGCAGTATTACCATTGCATAAATATATGCATATGTCTGTTGTACATACACATTTGTGCTACAATGTACTACTGTGCTACAATATTTGTACAACACTGTGTTGTACAGTACTGTATTCTATATTCAATATTTTACTACCACGTATTTGCTTCATTATACATACAATATGTATTACTACAACATATTATATTTCTACAGAATTATTATGTCCCTACAATATTGTTAGGAATATTATGTCTCTACAATATTAT
>NC_137057.1:42805520-42853020 GCF_032717465.1 Coenobita brevimanus
TCTAGCAACGAGAGTTGGCAGAAAGCGGACAGAGGATTATAATACGAAGGCGGTAGCAGCCAGTAACCACATCTTAGTGTGATTTATTAATTTTACAAACAAAAAATGCCAGTATACTGTACAGTTTATGGAAACAATTTGATTTTTATATCAAATAAATCATTGATGAGTGTGTTCCATCATCTGGCAAGGCAAAACAGGAGCGATTTTAAGGTGTGTGAGCACCGGCTAGATCAGTCCGTGATACGGAAATCTCTTTATATCAGTTGGTTATCATTGCTGTTGAAGTTTATATATCAAAGAAATGAGCTATGACAATAATGAAAAACACTCGTACGTATGGCTACTTTTACTAGAGTCTTCTAATATATGATTCGTAGCTACGTGGCAGGTTTAAAAAGTGATTATCAACCCATCCATTCATTCATCTTCCTAGACACAACAAATGTGTGAATACGTCACGGGCTGCAGGCGTACCACCTGCCTGACCCAAGCCATACTCTTCTACTGTACCACGTTCAAATGTTGCCAATAGTACATTGGATCGGTGAATGAATAAGTGACACAGTTAGGGACATACTGTGGATTTGGCCACCCCTGTAGGTGAGAAAAAAGGAAGCATAGAAGCCGTAGAAGTGGAACCACATGAGGTTTCGCTAAAACGAAGCACTATATCAAGCTTCGGTAGAGTGAACCACCATTCATATGAAAATATCCAGGGAGCTAGAGAGAAACACATTTTATTGCTTTGCTAGAGTGAAGCACCTAGGTTGTGAAAATCCTTACGGTGTGACTGACTGACGGGCCGCTCTTAGAGATGCTCCTTCACCTAAAAATAAATGTCTTGTGTCATTACTGTTTGGAGTATTTTGATAATATACAGTGTTTTTTCTCCACCACCACAACCACCACCACCACCACCTCCACTGCTATATTTCATTCTGTCATAAATGAGGATCCCCATACAGGAAACAGAATACGCGAAATTAGTAGAAACCGTCATGATACCCAGTGAATGAAAATATACATTTGCTCTCTCTCTCTCTCTCTCTCTCTCTCTCTCTCTCTCTCTCTCTCTCTCTCTCTCTCTCTCTCTCTCTCTCTCTCTCTCTCTCTCTCTCTCTCCATCCTGTGTGTTCCTTTTTTCCATTCTCCTTATTTCCTCCTCTCTTCCTTTCTTCTCTCTCTTTCTACTCTTCTATCAGAACTTTTTACTTCTCTCCCTCTTCCAACAGTATCTTTCTCCTTAGTTCTCCTCTTCTTCTCTTGTCCATTTTCTTCCATTCCTCTCCTCCTCCTCCTCCTCCTCCTCCTCCTCCTCCTACCCCTTTTGATGGCTACCCAGCTTCAAATATATTTTTATAAGGAACGTGATCCGAGTTGAGACCAGGAGCTATTTGCTTTCCCATCCCTGAACAGGACCAGTAACGTTTCTAAGTATTTCGTAAGATGTTAGTAGACTTGCTATGAAACAATTCTCTAATAAGTTTCGTATAATTCAGAGTACGGATTAGCTTAAGAATTATTTCGACGTAACTGCTACAACCTATTATTTCTCTTCTTGCTTGCTACCTCCAGACGATTTTATTAAGCTTAGGGGACACCTTGCAGTGATATGGTAAATGAAGGCTGTTTAATCTCTGCAGTATGAACCACGCAAGAAAGATTAATAAAATCGTCGGCCGTATGTGAGAATGAAACCAAAGCCAGCACTCTGGGCGTAAGCTTTAGATTATAGATTATCTTGAAACTTTTATAGAGTTGAGGTGAAACGTTTCTTTGATTTTCATACACTTATTTGTACCACTCACTCACCCACTCAGTCTCTGTACGCTTTTTGAAGGACTAATTCAGGGGAGTCTGTTTTCATCCCTGCTTATGTGTTTGTCTGTTAGCAGGATTATTCAAAAACTAAGAGAGAGATATGGACCAAATTTGGAAGGTAGATAGCCCATGTCCCAGGGAACAACTGAGTAAGTCTTGGGACCGATCCGGATTGTGTTACAGATTCTGGATCCGGAAAACACTTTTTGCGAAACCCTAATCAGTGATGAGAAACCCCAACCCATTATGAAGAGTGGTTTGGAAATTACGTTGCGCTTGTCGGAGAGATGCGCTCCACTGAATGTGGCTCTAGTTACTTCCGCCAACGAGGTTGGAAGAACTTATGTATTCACCTACGTGTGTTGATTACCGGAGTCGAAAGATTCGGCAAGCATGTTGGTCAGTTCTGTATGTTTGTCTGTCTGTCAGTTTGTTTTCTCTATATAGGTCACAGTTTTACGCCACTCGTTTTGAAAAAAAAAAAAATCAGAAGGTAGACATCCAAAACCCTGGAAGCCTATTTTTTTTTTTTTTTCATCAAAATCGGTCAAATGCCCCGGGCTGGGGGGGGGGGGTTGACACCCCTCCATGGTTGTGGATTATTAAATCATCGGGAGCCAGTGGCCAGCCCCGACACATTTTTTTTTTTTTTTCAAAATCAAAAATCGATTTTTTTTTTTTTTTTTTTTTTAAACCAAATTGAAGAGAAACGTCTGACTCACCTGGCAATGCAATTTTTTATCTTCCAAAACCCATCCTGTGCTTCACAATGAAGCGTGAAAATTTCGCCAAATGACTGCCTACCACGCCGGTGAAAACTAAGCAGAGGAGTAAAAAAAAAACATTGCACTAAGAAATATCCATACTTCCATCCCCTCCCAAAAAAATCAGTGGTACTGAAATGGTTTGAAATGAATCCAGATTCCAACCCAATCCATACGGCAAGCGCTCTGCCTTTGGCAGTTTCATTTGTTTGTTTGTCTACACGATATCTCCAAAAGTCCTCAATAAACTCCAATGAAAAATTTTGTGGAAGGGTGGTCCATGGGCCATGTAAGAACTGATTAAATTTTGGGATGGATCAAAATCAGGGACCGAAGTATGCCACACAATATCTCCCGAAGTTCTCAGTGAATTTTAGTAGACTGTTATGGAAGAGTGGTCAATGGGTCAAGGAACAATGGATTAAATATTAGGGCGGATCCGGATCCTAGATATTCCACTCAAAATCTCCACGGATCTGGATCCGGATCCTTTTCAATTACAATGGCATTGGCTGAGGTATGCGCTCTCTGAGTGCTTCCTAGTTCTGTTACAAGATAATGTCTGTGGCGTGTCTGTGATTTCTGTGGTGTGCATCAAGGGTGAGGCTGGGGTGTATCTGATGGGCGTGACAGAGGACACCTTTGGGGATGTGTTTGGATGATGCATAGCGGCTATACGTGGATGAGAGAGAGAGAGAGAGAGAGAGAGAGAGAGAGAGAGAGAGAGAGAGAGAGAGACAGACAGACAGACAGACAGACAGACAGACAGACAGAGAGAGAAGAGAAGAGAAGAGAAGAGAAGAGAAGGAGAAGAAGACGAAGACAAAGAAGACGAAGACTAAGAAGGCGAAGAAGAAGAAGAAGAAGAAGAAAAAGAAGAAGAAGAAGAAGAAGAAGAAGAAAAAGAAGAAGAAGAAGAAGAAAAAGAAGAAGAAGAAGAAGAAGAAGAAGAAAATGTTAGGAAAGGGAAGGGAGAGTAAAGATAAAGAAGAAAGTAATACGTGGAAAGACAAAGTGAAATAAACCGGAATGAAAAGAAAATCGGAAGAAACTGAGAGCCATGGAGGGGGGCAGTAAAAGATCTGAAGAAGAACTGGAAGAAAAAATAAAACGAATAGTAAAAGATAGTGAGAAAAAGACCATAAAACTAGCACTTGTTCTAAAAGTTTTGTTTCTCTCTCAGACATTTTATGTTACAGGTGAGCAGTGAGTTAATCTGTTGAGACAGACAGACAGACTGACAGACGAACAAAGACGAGAGAGAGAGAGAGAGAGAGAGAGAGAGAGAGAGAGAGAGAGAGGCCTAGAAGGAGCAAGATTTTTTTACACACACACACACACACACACACACACACACACACACACACACACACACACAATTTCCGTTTTTCTTTCCTGCCACCCAGAGAATGTGAAAGTCCGACACAGGACTATTTTTCTAGCTTAGAGGAAAAGTGTACTTGATCTTCCCTGGCAAATAAACTTTTTCATTTTTCTTATAAACCTCGATTATTCTTTTCCTTTTACGCTTTAATAAACCGGTGGTCAGTCACCTTCTGGCAAAATGTTCCTTTCGCTCGACTGCCGCAGAAAATTATTTATGTTAAAAAAAATAAAAAAAAAATTGTTCATAGAGTATATACGAGTAATCTAACAAAATTACTGAGTTTTTTCTATTTAGACAAAGTTTCCTATCTCAAGGCCATAGCTTACCTAACGCAAAGTCATTAATCTTGTTCACGCTGAAATGTGTCTGATCATTAGAGTCCTGTTACTATATATTTGCATATAAGGATCATAATTTCGTCATTTTGCGGTCATTTATCACTACAGATCGATTACTCATTATTTATTCATGCTACACAAAGACTGCTTTATTCAGGTCGTCTATTTGAGGTCGGTGACAGTTTTTTTTTTTTTCTTCTTTCAATGTATTTTTTCCGTCTCTTGACAACTGTATATACTTTTAGGTGGACCTCCTTAACTTAGGGTTTACATGTAGTCTTAATGAGCACCGTCAGTACGAGTCATCTTTCCTTAGTTACATAAGAGTACATAGGAGTATATGGGAAGTACAGATAACAGAAGGCCTATTGGCTCATGCAGAGATTATCTGTTGACAAAGCTGATTTCACTACTGTAAGATCTAACCAACATGTAAAAGGAGTGTATAGAGGAAGGCTTTCCCCCACCCACCACACCATCCGGTATAGCCGGCAGGAAAGACATGGAAGCACCATGCCTGTTATAGAGAACAAACAACGAATTTTTAATAGACGAGGCTAAAGACGAATATATATATGCACTACCGGTATGTAAGAAGCACCATGTTGAATAAAATTATCCACGAACAGGGAGAATTAAAAAAAAAATCGTCACCAGGAGTCAAGGAATTAAAGACCTTTTGTAGTGATGAATTTATAAGCCTTCTTCACTAGCCCATATAAGCCTACGGAGAAAAAAAAAGTTTTTAAATTAGTTCAGGAAATAATGAATATAAAATCTATCACAGAAGTCCATTTATGTGGCTGAGAGAGAAAGAACAATTGGCTTTTTGTGTCATCAATAATTTTTGTTAGGATTACTTGTCAGACAGTAATTCATTGGAAGTATAAGGCCTCCACAAAGTACCGTGCTGCGTCAGGTTTATTACTGTATGTTTGTTGTGGAAGCAAAGACACGGAAAAATAATTTATGGAATAGGTGTTGAAGTGAGAGAGAGGGGGAAAGAGAATGAGAGAGCGAGAAAGGGGATGAATGAGGGAATGGGAGTGTGTGTGTGTGTGTGTGTGTGTGTGTGTGTGTGTGTGTGTGTGTGTGTGTGTGTGTGTGTGTGTGTGGCGGGAGGAAGTACATGGCGTTGATGTAGAATTAATTGTTTCACAATGTAATGTAGTCATGAAAGAAGCTGTTTTTAGTTGTATCTTTTCTCCAACTTAGGAAGACATACACTCTTACTTTTAAAGCCTGCAGTATATCGGTAAACACACACACTATTTCACATGCGTGTCTAACTAAGCCAGACAGTATTACTTTGATCTGTGTAATCTGTGATTTGATCTTTGTAATCTCAAATGCATTTTGTCGTTTAGTCAATTTATCGATAAATATTTGTCTTTGTATTCATATGATTTTGGTAAATATTGCATACAGAGATATCGAAAAAATAAATATATTATAATAATGGCCACTGAGGGAAGAACCAACCTCTTTTTCAAAACCTGTGCTTCTAACAAATTTTCACAGCTGGTTGGAGTTCCGACATAAAGCATTGCAAGTTATCTGTTAGGGTAATGGGTATTGCCTTCACCTTAGCGACTGTCTCCACACGATAAGTCCACGGCTTGTATTCCAGTCAGTTAAGGAAGCTCCCTAGCGCCTATTATTTAGAGATGTATTTTGCCTATTACACCTTACTGTCCTATTCTTTGTTGTATAAATTCTATTAACATCGCCATGCCCCGCATAAATGACGTACATTACAAAAGGTTATTAACCAGCAATATCCAAAAATAAATAACTTAGGAAGAGGTGCTAAGGAGCCTCCTTACCCTATGAGAATACAGGCCCTGTGCTCATTTTCTCATCATTTAAGGAAGCTCCCTAACTTATATTCCTTAACGATTTATGTTTGAATATGGCTGGTTCAAATCCTTTTGTATTTTGATAATGCAGTATATAGCAATAGGCCTATTAGGATTTATGTAACGTAAAAAAGGACAGTAAAATGTAATAACTTAAATCGCATAGGAAGAGGTGTTAAGGAGCTTTCTTTACCATATTGATTATGCAGTATATTATGGTGGCTCACAAGTACAGCCTGCGACAAGACTGCAGTAATAGCTGCCAATGGTCGTTCATAGGCCCAAATTCTCGTCGGTTATGGAAGTTCCCTAACACCTCTTGCTAAGTGACTTATTTTGTTTATTACACCTTACAGTACTCTTCTGTGTCACTCAAATCATTAAAATACCTCTAAACTCAACATATGTAACATACAAATTGATATTAACCTTATCCAGAAGTAAATCGGTAAGGAGGTGGTGCTAGGGAGTGTCCTTAAACCAACGGGAATACGGACCCTGGCCTCTGTTGGGTCAATACACAGGAATATACAGGCCGGTCCATACACAACGCTGCTCTTACACTCCCCAGGGCGATTTCTCGTGTGTTGTGGGGACGGCTGACTCAGCTTTATCAATGTCCTGAGTCATTTATTAATTAACTATTCTCACGGCCGCACCGAAGCCCATACCAGCAGGCTGAGCCGTTTGCACAACACACAAGATGCCACTAGGTGAGTTTCTTCTGTGGAGCTGTTTACATACCATCCTGTATTAATAAACAAACAACCAAGATATTACCTGTTAATAAGGCTTTATTCCCTGCTGAATTATTTAGGGACGTTTTGATAATGGGAAATTTCAGTTTATATATTTTCTTTTCTTGCCATCAAAATCAGATCAGAATGAATGTTATTTTTCAGAGAGAGAGAGAGAGAGAGAGAGAGAGATAACTCTGGTGTGTGTGTGTGTGTGTGTGTGTGTGTGTGTGTGTGTGTGTGTGTGTGTTCACCTCGGTTTCTAAGACAGAAAGTGAATACTCATGCATACATACATGTATAATCAAACACATCATCCTTTTAGTGTTTCATCCATGTTTTATCACGGACGCTCACAGTCACACATACACACACACGAAATTACAATCGACAAAAAATTCAGTAACATTCCTATTACAAAAGATTTTCAAGTGTGATGGTTGGATCGGTGAATAGGTGCTCTGCAGTCCTAATGGACCCAGGATCGAATCCCGGCTGGGGTAGGGAACAGTTTAAGGATTTGAATTTCATAAAAACAGACTTTACTGATCTACCAGAAGACCCGCCGACATGTAAAAGTACCCCTGCTAATACCAGTACACTAGTTCTGTACGGGACAGCCCTAGCATGTATTCAGTATGGACGGTGAGTGTTAGCGCCGAGGTGGTGAAATGTAGAGGTGTGTAGGAGGACTACTGGATCTTGGAATAGGCCCTGAAGCCTTTGCCGAGAGTCGGACACATTAAAAAAATCTTCAATATTATTCGTCATCACATTATTATAATAACATTCTCAAAACATATTGATGTGATTGTTTTTGCTTAAAGCGATACTGGAAAAAAAAAAAAAAAAAAAAATTACCCTAACCTGTCATCTATTTTTTTTTATTTCATCTCGTCCGGGGAAAGTTAAATATTTCAACCCTAACTGAACAACTCTATTTATCTTTCTCTGAAGTTCTCTCTCTCTCTCTCTCTCTCTCTCTCTCTCTCTCTCTCTCTCTCTCTCTCTCTCTCTCTCTCTCTCTCTCATACGAATTCATTTCCTCTCAATTTCCATAATCTTTCTCCTGCTTATAGCCTCGTCTTCATCTTCATTTCTTTCTCCATAAGACGTCATTGCTTTTCTTATTACTTCATTGTCTCTTTCTTGGATGTCATTAATGGCTTCGGTTTTAACTTTTGTTTTCTGCGTGTTTGTCTCCTTTTTAGTATTTTCTGTTTCCTGTCTTTCTTTTCGTCTCTTATATCTGTCATTGTTTTTTCTTTCTTACTCCTATGTCTTTCTGTCTGCTAATTGGTCGTGTTTCTACACCTCTCTCATACTTGATCTCTCTTCCTTATTACGATCTGTCCATTTGTCGTTGTCTGTCTTTCATATTATTATTTCTTTGTTTCATTCTTGCATTTTCTTTTTTTCTCATGTTTGACTTTTCATTTATTTCTTTTTTTTCCTGCATGTTTTTGTTGTCTCTCTATCTCTGTTCATTTCCTTATTTCTATATTTCTCTTTCTCTCTTCTTCCATATTTAATTCTCGTTCTTTCACATATTATTTTCATTTTTCAATTATTTTCCAATAAATCCAGTAAATTATTTTCATAACCTTAAGTTTGCATTACCATCAAGTGTATAATTCTGTGTTTCTTTCTGTTCCTCAAATACTCTGTTTATTTAATTCAGGCACACACACACACACACACACACACACACACATTTTATATATATATATATATATATATATATATATATATATATATATATATATATATATATATATATATATATATATATATATATATATATATATATATATATATATATACTGTAGAGAGAGAGAGAGAGAGAGATGAATTAAAATGTATCACTTGGTTCAAGGAATTAATAGAAGCAAATATTGGCTCTCATTGTATATATATATATATATATATATATATATATATATATATATATATATATATATATATATATATATATATATATACACTTTTCTGTATTTGTGTTTTTTATGTACTGGTATTTGTAATCACGCCGCACCTTGTATGAATTACAGTTGCGAATAATATATATTCTTGCAACCGCTGAGTGCGTTTGTTAGGATGCTAATAAGTACCAATGTGAAGTCATCTGAATAACAAGAAGCGGTGTCAAGGCACAGCCAACCCGTCCCCGGCAGTCATTTTAATGCTGACTTATAAACACAACTGGATATCCACAGTAGTCGAAGATGTCATATATCTACTTTGGAGTAAATTGGGAGGAAATTTATGATTTTATGCCCATTTGAAATTTTAGGCCCGACCCACCTGACATTAACCCCCCTGCCGCTAACTGGGGTGTGATCCCCCTGATATAATTATGCATGTTATAGGACGCATATTTGAAAGATGCACCTTTAGATTTTGGTTTTATGTTGATATGATGAATTATAAAAATACCAAAAAAGGGAGATTTAACCCGCCCCGTCCTGACGACGTATGGGTACGTCACCACGATTTGCATTTGCCAGTCCCGGCGACGTACCAGTACGTCGTGCAATTGCAAGGTACCTAATTTGCACAATTTTCAATTTTCGCACGTGATTTTTCGTATGTATACACGGGACACCTTCCTCTATTCCTGTACAAGATACCAAGCAGGGACAATGCCTTACACTGCATAACCTCCCCCCTCCCCCCCTCACGCCATTGTCTTGGCAAAGGACCTGTTACCAGTGACCTGGCTAGTAAAGTTATTCAGGGCCAGAGTGATTCCCCAATCGATGACAATGTGGAGGACAATGTTTACATAGCATTAGAAGAAGAAACAGCCAGAAATAATGATCAGGTAGTGTGGCAAAAATAGGTCAGGTATGGTGATTAGTTAGTGAGTGAAACAATGCTTATAATGCCTTTATTACTGCTTGAAAACCAATGTACTGTCATACTACATATACATTCGTACCAAGTAAATAAATAAATACCGTTTATGAGTGGATAAAATAGTTACCCTCCCATAGAACTCGTTTTCTTTGGTGCCAGCATGTTAGAAAACCCACTCAGGTAAGGAGGAACTCCTACCTGGATTGGGCACTTTAAACCTCAGGTGAGCGATTTCTCTATGAATTTTCGATGTTTCTCACCAAAAGCGAAGGTTTTAGCCAAAAAAAAAAAAATCGAAAATACCTCGGGACTGGGGGATGTCGGAGGTGCGGAATACCTCGGGACGTGACGGGTTAAGTGTGTGTGGCAATTGGAGGGGGATAACTTTGACACCTGTAGTTGCAAAAGTCTTTTCCAAAATCTTGTTGAACAGAATAGAGCCAGTAATTGATAAAATTTTAAGAGAAGAACAAGCGGGATTTAGAAAGGGTCGAGGTTGTAATGATCAGATTTTTATTGTAAGGCATCTAATGCAACAAGCTAATGAGATGAAAATGCCACTTAATATGTGTTTTGTGGATTTTGAAAAGGCGTTTGATAGTGTTTCACGTGGAGCTATGTTGAAAATTATGAGATTCTATGGTATACCAGAAAAGTTTGTAAATATTATTAGAAGCCTGCATGAAGGTACTTTTTGTAAGGTAATGGTGGGTGGTTCTTTGAGTAATCCATTTCAAGTTAGGTCAGGAGTGATTCAAGGAGGAGTTCTTTCGCCATTGTTGTTTGTTTTGGTTATGGATTATGTTATGAAAAAGGTTGTAAGGAGAACAGGTGCAGGAATTAACTGGAATGAAAATAAGAAGCTGATGGATTTGGACTATGCTGATGATATTGTACTGATTTGTAGAAGTATTTACGAGATGCAGAGGGTGCTTGATTATCTGGTGGAGGAAGGAGAAAAAGTGGGATTGGTAATAAATTGTGGAAAGACTGAAATTATTAATATGAATGTGGAGAACCAAATCGATTGTGTAATTGGGAATAATGTGGTGAAGAATGTAGAAAACGTTAAATATCTGGGAACGATTGTATCATCTAATGGATCATTAAACAATGAAATTGAGGAGAGGATTAGACAGGCTTGGCGAGCTGTTGGAATGTTGAAATCTGTTTGGAATAATAATATGCTTTCGGTACATACTAAAGTGAAAATTTACAAGTCCATGGTTAGACCAATTTTAATTTACGGGCATGAGTCATGGTACAGTACAATTGCAACAGATCAGAAAGTATTAGGATTTGAGAATAAAATACTGAGAAGCATTCTTGGGGTAAAGTGGCAAGACAGAGTTATAAATGCAATAGTAAGGGATATTACGAGAGTGGAACCAGTCAATGAATATATAAGACTGTCTCGCTGGAAGTGGGTGGGGCACATATACAGAAAAGAAGGTAGTTTAATACAGGATGTGCTAGAGTGGACTGCTAGAGGAAGAAGAGGTAGAGGTAGGCCGATGGAAATCTGGTTGAGGACAATGAAAAAAGAAGCAGGAGAGGAGTGTTGGTGGGACCTGAAGGAGATGGCAAGAGACAAATATTGGTGGAGAGAGTTCATTGAGGCCCTATGCATCCCGTGGGGTGCCACAGGAAATGATTGATTGATTGATGACGAATTTGAAAGGAGTTAAGGCGAAAAAACGATTTATTTTTATTTTTATTTTTTGGGCATACTGCCTGGGTCTTGGTCCAATATGGCCCAAAATTTAATCGGGTGAGCAGAAGGTCATAGCCTATCATCCCTGTAATTTGAGTCAAAATCACACCAGTTGTTTTCGGGTAAAGTTGTTAACAGACAGACAAACCTAGTGAAAACAATACCCGTTCTCGAGCCCCTCCGGGACGGGGACGGGAAATAAAATCAAGCTGTGTATGTGTGTGTGTTTCTTTCTCTCACGAGAACGGTAATATATGTCGACCCATTTCTTTTTGCATTAATTAGGAGAAAGTCCTAATAGTATCAAAAACTTAACAAACAAAAATGTTGATTATCACGCGCCAGGCGACGGGGTGAAATTGTCGGAAATCGCGACGAGCGAAAATGTCTGTTTGTGTTTGTTCGTTTCCTTCACGAGAACGGTAATAGATATCGACCTAATTCTTTTTGCATTAGGTCGGGGTAAGTCTAGGACGTGTCAGAAAAAAAAGGCGACCGTGTGCGACGCGACAGTGCGAAATTGTCCGAAAGGGCGACATGCAGTACTATGAGAAAAAAAATCGACTTTGAGGTCAGAATTTGTCACTGTGGACTCAATAACGGGTATGGACACAAGGATAATAGTGTTTACAAACATTTTTTGTTGTTAAGACTATTAGTCACTCCCGCAAATTTTTGCGGGCAAGCGCTAGTGACATTACAGGAGTCACATACACACACGAACATGCATGCATACATATATACATACATACATGCATACACAAAAGCACATACATATGCATACAAATACACATCTATCTATCTATCTGCATCGTTTACGAGTGGCAATGGAAAGATGTAACAGTGAAAATTGGAGAGAGAGAGAGAGAGAGAGAGAGAGAGAGAGAATGTTCATTTGAAAATGAAAGTTTTTGCCGGCTCTCAGTCTATGCGTCCTTCCCAAATGCATAAAAACTTACATATCACTCAGGCTATCCTGCCATTACCTCGCAATTTTTAGCATCACCAGTTATTCTCTTCTGATCTAGTGAATTAAGGGAATAGGGAAGATATACGAGAAGGAAAAGAACAGAGAAAAGCCAGTAAAAAGCCAATGTTGATGTCTTAGCTGTAACTGAACAGAGAAGCGGATAAAACAAAGGCCATGGAAAGGTAGAAGGAATAGAAGAGAGAGAAGAAATGGGTAAAGGGAAGGAATATGGAGGGAATAGTGGAAAAACAAGACCGAGAAGACCAAGGAAAAGCCAGAAGACCTCTGTTGTTGAAAGTATGGCTGTGATTGAAGAAGAAATGGAATGGAGTAGATGACGACAGAGATGAAATGGCTGTGAGCAGAGGAAAAACCGAGAAAAGGACAATAAAATTTGTTTGTTAAAAACTTAAAGTGAAAGAGGAAAAAAAAATGGGATAAAGCATAGAAGAAGCAACAGAAAAATGGACAGAAGGGATAGAAGATAAAAAAGAGATAAGAACTGGGAGGATATAGATAGGGAAAGAAACAGACTGAGAAAATGCCAATAAACCTCCTTTGATGAAAATTGAACATAACAAAAAAGAAAAATGAAATCGTCCGTAGAATAAGGAACAGACAAATGCATAGTACGAAGAGAAGAAATAGATGTGAGGGTGAAGTAATAGATAGACTATGAGGAAAGAAAAATGCAGAGAAAAAGATAATTAAGCTTCCGTTTTTCATTTGGGGGCGACAAAAGAAAATAACATGATAAAGCACAGGAAAATTCAGAAGAACGTATAGAGGAAATTGACGATAAAAATAAAAGAAGGGGAGGAATAGAGAGGGTATAGGGGAGAGAAAGGCAGAGAAGAGGCCAACAGACATTCGTTGCTAAAAATTTGGCTGTGAAAGAAGAATATAATGAGGCAGAGCAAGAAAAGTAGAATAAAGAGAGAGAATAGAAAATAAAGATAAATGAATAGGGAGGATATAAAGAAGGGAAAGGCTGACGAAAAGCCAATAGACCTCCGCTATTGAAAATTTAGCTGTGATGAAAGACCCAGCTCGACAGGTTCCATGAATAATTTCCTGGGCCTCTCGCTGCACACACACACACACACACACACACACACACACACACACACACATATATATATATATATATATATATATATATATATATATATATATATATATATATATATATATATATATATATATATATGCAAATACTTCACGCGCTACATATTTATTAAGGCAACAGTGGTGTAGTTTATTTAGATTATTTAATTGTCTTTGATAACTCCTTTGACCTCTCACTCTCCCCAGACTTTTAAAAGATGGACATAGAAAATATACGGTACACACTTTGCTACCTTTGGATTAATTGGTGGATCAGAGTATTATTTATTAGCACTTTGTTGTCGCTGTTCTTGTTGTTACTTAATTTTAATTTCTTCAATCAGATGACACGTTTCTCAAGTGCATTCTTGCTATTTCCAGACGATTTAATGCAAGGTAGGATACACCATTGTTTCAGTTTATTCACTTTAACTTGGCCCAGATTTTCGTCCTTTTACAGCTTAATCCCTATAGTTCAGTGGCACAATAGCACAATTCTAAGGCTCTACATCCTATACATAGAACTTCTTCGTGACTAGCACCATATTCTAGAGTTAATCTATAGCTACAGTTCAGCAATCAAGATGGAGACAAGGCTGTTTTAGTCCTGGATAATAGTGAGGGGGGGTATTCAATGCTATATCTAACCCCTCCAGCTCGAAAACCTCTCCTGAACTGATAAAATTGTCTGCACATACAGGTTGGTGTATATACAGTATAACACTGCCCTTCCATTGTGCCGGGTACTGTATATCTCGTGTGCTGTGGGTTCGGCTCGTTGTTATAAGTACCTATCTTGCATCATTTATTAATCTCTTACCCTCACAGGCAAACCCACACCCACACCAGCAGAATGAGCCCTCCCGACAATACATACATATCGCCAGGTGAGTTTCAGTTGGAACGCTATTATCGACCCACCCTGTAGGAAAAATTAATACAGAATACGACCACAGACAGAAAGGATTAAATATTCTGAGGATTCAGTTTGTTAAATTTTGGATATTCCCATTTCAAGAGTTTTCATGAATGGGCTGAAACTATGGATTTAATTCACAGCTCCTTGTTCTCCCCCGCCTAGTGAGGTGATAATGTAATCACATGCTCCTGTGTGTCTGTCTGTGTATCTGCTTCTGCCAAAATCTCTCAGAATTAAGTGGTAAACTGCATCCAAACTTTGTGGGCAATGTCCAGGGATATCTGGATATCTGGCATCTTGATTAATAAGTCTGGCGAAGCTGTAGTGATATTCCTCCGATTACCAGGGGAATACTGTTTTTTTTTTTTTTTTTTTTTTTTTTTTTTGAGAGAGAGAGAGAGAGAGAGAGAGAGAGAGAGAGAGAGAGAGAGCAAATAAACACTGAAACGCAGCGGGAGAAGACCTAGGTTTTTTTTTTTTTTTTTTTTTTTTTATATAGTTTGTCGAACCGGCAGTGATAACCCTCCGAATGCCAGAGGATTATTGCACTAGTTTTTAATGATAGCGGGCAATCTGTATTTTTTGGCGAATGCTTTGGCTTTTAATTTATTTAGGCTTGGACGGTGATTTTTTTCTACATTCCGGGATGTTGGTTTTAATTATTTCAAAGGCCTGCCTCCTCTCTCTCTCTTTCTCTCTCTCTCTCTCTCTCTCTCTCTCTCTCTCTCTCTCTCTCTCTCTCTCTCTCTCTCTCTCTCTCTCTCTCTCTCTCTCTGTTTACCACCCGCACCACCTTACTCACCCACTCAGTTTTCTCATTATTCACTTTCATCCTTATGCCATCATCATTATTCATTTCTATTTTCATACTACCTTCATTTTCACCATCCCCACTCGTACTGAAAGTCATAGTTATTTCATTTTCCCTTCATCCTTCTTTCATATTCATAGGTTAGATTTTTTTTGAGTCCCTCTTTAACTTATTCTTTATCTTTACCTTTCCCGTTTCTTTCTTTCCCTTCCTCTCTTTCTTTCCTTTAGTCACTTTCACTCACTCACTCCCTCTCTCCGTCTTTTCCTCTCTTGCTTTTCTTTCTCATTCTCACTTTCCCTTCCTGTCTCCCTCTCCTTTCCTTTCTTCCTTCCCTCCCTCAATCTTCGTCTCTCTTTCACCTCTCATACTCATATACCCGTGATCTCCTCCACTCACTTTCATTCACTTTCATCATTATTTTCGCCCATCTCATCCTGCTCTGAGTGCTGCTTGACTAATCTTGTCTCAGCTTGCAGTGTTTGAGAGAGAGAGAGAGAGAGAGAGAGAGAGAGAGAGAGAGAGAGAGAACTGAGGAGAAATAGATAAGAGAGGAACGGATGGAGAGCAAAAGTAAAGTCAATAGGGAAACAATGTAAGCGTAAAATGTAATTAGGTTAAATAGACGAGCGAGCTGTTACGACAAGGCTGTAATACGAAAGATAGACTGACAGATAGATAGATAGGTAGACAGATAGACAGGTAGGTAGATACACACATAAATTATTAGGCAGATTGATAGAATGGTGTAAATAGATAAACAGAGATGACAGAGACGATAACGATGATGATGATGATGATGATGCTTATGAGGAGAAGGTGGAGGAGAAGGAATGAAATAAATTGAGAGGGAAAGGAGGACTGAGAGAGAGAGAGAGAGAGAGAGAGAGAGAGAGAGAGAGAGAGAGAGAGAGAGAGAGAGAGAGAGAGAATCGCAAAACTTTGAATAGTTGATGCATTACATCAAGTGTGTTCCCTCTAGGTGTTAGACAGACAGACAGGCAGACTAATAAACATATAGCCTAGCTAGACAGATAGACAGAGAGACAGTTAGATATACAGACAGACAGATATTCATAGAGAGCTAGATTGATTGACTGAAAATGAGGAGTCAAGCAGAAGATAAGGAAAAAAAAGAGGAGACAAATAAACCAGGTAGAAAGAAAGAAGGAAAGAAAGAAAGGCAAAAGAAGTAAACTCGGAAAGAACAAAGGCGTCAGGTGCCTTAAACAAAGTCTCTTGCCTCAAAGTGTTCAGTGTTCACTAGATGATGCTCAGAGTGTAGGTGTATTTGTATTTGTTTCTTTTTTAACATCAGATTTGTATGACAGGTGAGCGAAAGTGTTGCTAACTGGAAAATAAAATGATTACCTGGACTGGCTGAAAATGGTGTGTGTGTAGGATTTGGTTACACGCCCTGGCTCCCATTACCCAATCTCAACTGGACAAAATCTTCTGAGGTTTGCTGATTACTAAATTTATTTCCACACTGGGAGAGTTAATTGTGACAAGACTATCTCTTTTAGACTCCTACGATTCACTGTGGGCTAAATGAACATATTTGTCGTTTGCTACACGACAATGATAAAAGTTCGATGTTCATGAAGGGTTAACTAAGCAAGAATAACGAATAATGATCAGGCTCTTGCGACTCACACTTAGATAAAAACAGGCTTCTGGTGTTAACTCAAACATAATGCTAGAGTTGTCCGGAAGATATGAGGGCTAACGTAAGAAAGAAAGAAGTAAGACTATGAGCCACCAAAAATGTAACAATATTTTTATGTATGCATAATTGCATCAGGCTGCTTATATCCTGACACGGATGTAGAAATGTTCGAAGCATAGTAGTTTTAAATCGCTTTTGTGTTTCTTTAATGATTTCTGTTTAAAATTACTTTTATTCTAACTGTAGTCATACATTTTTCTTGTGGGACACCTTAAAAATATGCATCACTGTCCGCACAGAAATTTCCATTGTTTTACAGAACAGTAATAGTATCGCTATAGTTTCTCTTCATATTTCACGGTTTCTTGTCATATATTAATGTTTTCAAGGATGGCAATCAAATTTCTCCCTTCAATGTACAGTATTTATGATGGACATTCCACATTTAGTATCCACTATATAGAAAAATACACATACCTGCACTCATGAGAAATATTTCAAGCAGAAAGCATACAATTTTATAAACTGGAATTTGCACACACACACACACACGTCTCCATTAATCCTCCACAATCCTTCCCTCCTTCCTACATTTATCATTCCCTTTGCACACTCATCCAGATAAATGCAATAGCGAATTAGTCTTATACTGGATTTATTCACTTCTTCCCTAAGCCCATTTATCTTTCCACCCATTCATCTCTCTGTGTTTCTTTTGCTTTCTCTGTTACTGTCGCTGTCACTGTATCTGTCTGTCTGTCTGTCTCTTTATCTATCTGTCTCTCTCAGCATTCATCTGCTGCTCATCTCGCTAACTCACTTTGTTCTCTCTCTCCCACTCGCTCACCCATCCATCCATCCTTTCATACTTTTGTTACTCCTCTTATCCTCTTTATTAATTTCTCTCCACACTTTTGTTAGTTTGAGTTTCCCCTGATTATTTATCTTTGTTTTTCTCATTCTTGTATTCTGTTGTCTTTTATATTTCTTTTTTCCTATTTCTTGTTCGTCTCTTCGTATTCTTATATTTTTTCCTCGCTTCTGCTCTCCCCTCCTGTAGTCTTGTCTAATCTACCCTTCTCTCTCACTTCCTTTCTTTTTCTTCATCCTCTTTGCCTTCTTTTACCTCTACTCTCTCTCTCTCTCTCTCTCTCTCTCTCTCTCTCTCATGCTCACGTATACTTGGTCATTTCCACCTCCTGTCCGTATATCTATTTTAAAAAAAAAAAAGTTCTTTTAATCTATCTTGCATTACTTTTGTACTTTTCCAAGGATTTTTTTTTTTTTTTTGTACCAATAATGTGTTTTCTTTTCGAAGGCATTTTTTTCTCAATATTGTATTTTTTGTCGTTCCCATTATTGTATTTTTTGTATGGGCTTAAGTCGTATCCATTATTGTATTTTTTATTATTTTCTTAAGACTTCTGTCATACCCATTACTGTATTTCTTTTTTCTAAGATTTCTTGTCGCATGCTTTACTGCGTTGTCCCTTTTTTTTTTTTTTTTTTTTTTTAATTGTCAAACCTTCGCTAATTTACTTTCTTCGATTTTCATAACCCATTCCTCCTTTTTGCCCTAGTCATTTTTATTTCCATTTTATCCTCTGTCTTCCGACATTTATCGTCTTTGCTTTCCTTTTAGATATTTCAAGCCCTGTTCTCTTGCGTTTCCTATACGTTCTTCCCTTCCCCTCCTTTCCTCTTATTTCTTTTCTTCTCCTTCTCTCTTCTTCCCTTTCCTTCCCTTCTTCCACCTCCTTCTATCCAACCAACAATTTCTTTTTGTCTTTCCACAGTTCTCAGTTATTTTCTTGCTCACGTCTTTTATTCGTCACAGGTGGTCATTTTTATTTTCATTTATCCTCAGCCTCGTGGTGTTATTCTTCCTGCTATGCTTTTAGATACCTCGGGCTTTACCATTCCCATACCTGGCCTTTCTCTTGAAACCCTCTTTCTTTTCTGTCTCTTCTTTCTTCTCTTCTCTTTTTCTCTTCTTTTATCTTCTAATTTTCCTCATTCTACCTTCTCGTTTTCCTATCCTCTAGTGCTTTTTTCCAATCCGTTTTCCTATTTTCTTAGTTTCCTTACCATTTCCACCCTCTTCTCCAAGTCATTTTTACTTTCATTTTATCCTCTTCCTTGTCATGTTTATCCTCCTTGCTTTGTTGTCAAATGTTTCAAGCCTTTTTCCTTCCCTTGTCTTTCCCCTTAGCTCAAGCGAGTTACTTGTCACCTCCTGTATTACTCTCCCCTTCCCATTGAGATCTTTCTACCTGTATTTCGTTGTCTGTGTCATTTTTTATTAGTAGTATGTGAAATTTTTTTATATACTATATAACTAATATTTTACTTTGGTTAATTTTATTCGTAATCTTATAATTCTATATGTCTTAGTTTCTCATTATTTTTCACTCTGTGTCAGTTTTAACAATGATTGTGTGTGTGTGTGTGTGTGTGTGTGTGTGTGTGTGTGTGTGTGATCTCGTATTGCTGTTGTTTCTATTTCGTATTGCTATTTCGTTTGGCTCTTTCGTACGGCTTTTTCGTACTGCTGTCACTTTATGCTGCCTAGAATTACCATTTCGTACTTTTATTTCATGCTGCTATTTCTTACTGTTATTTCATTTTTCATTTTGCTAGTTCGTACTGGTATCTCTTATTCCAATTTCGTATTATATCGTACTGGTATTTCGTATTAGCCTGCTCTTCGTAATACTGTTTCGTAAGGATATTTCCTATTGCTATTTCGTAGTAGCTGTTAGGTACTGCGTACTGTTTCATCGCATCAGTAATTGATATTACTGTTCCGTATTGCTATTTCGTATTACTGTCTCGTACAGCTGTTTTAAATTTGTAACGAGTTGTTATATAGTACTGTTGTTTCATACTGTCTCTAATTTGTTTACTGTTGCTGTTTCATATGCCTGTCTTACACTGCTATTCCGTACTATTATTTCGTATTGCTATCCGTACTAGTTTCGTATTGCCATCCCGTACTACTATTTAGTAATGGGAAATCGTACTGTTATTTCGCATTGCAATTTCGTACTCCTATTTCATATTCCTGGTTCGTATTGCAAACCTGTATATCGCTTCTTATCCCCTCCTCAGTTAAACATTTGCTTGCTGATGGGAAATGACTTGTGAAATGTGTTTACCTGCGCTTGCTTTCACCCTTGGTTTCATTTAATATATGGATGAGAGAGAGAGAGAGAGAGAGAGAGAGAGAGAAGAAGAAGAAGAAGAAGAAGAAGAAGAGGAAGACTGGAATGGCTAAATGGTGAGAACGCAAAGCAGGTAAAAATACATGACGAGAGAAAGTGAATTAGACAAAGGGAAGAGCAAGGCGAAAGAAAAAACAAGATTGAGAGAGAGAGAGAGAGAGAGAGAGAGAGAGAGAGAGAGAGGCAAGGGAACCGAGGGATATCGAGAGAGACAAGAAGGAAAAATGTGAGAGGCGGAGGGTGACAGAGAAAGGAAGGGAACAAGATTGATTAAAAGGGAGAGGGTGAAGAGCAGATATATATATATATATATATATATATATATATATATATATATATATATATATATATATATATATATATATATATATATATATTTATATATTTATATATATATATATATATATATATATATATATATATATATATATATATATATATATATATATATATATATATATATATATATATATATATATATATATATATGTATGTATGTATGTTGTTGTGGAATGATGAGGTGAAACGAGCTGTGGAACAAAAGAAGAAGGCATATGGTGAATGGTTGGCGAGTAGAGGTAGGGGAGAAGATGAGAGAGAGAAGAGAGAGGTATATGTGAGCAGGAGAAGGGAGGTTAAGAGACTGGTGAAGGAGAGTAAGAAGAAAGTGGATGAAGAGTTTGGGAGGAATCTGAGTGTGAAATGGAGGGAGAGTAAGAAATTGTTTTGGAAGGAGGTAAAGAAAGTAAGGATGTGTGAAAGGGGAAATAGTAGGGGAGTGAAAGATAGGAATAATAGATTGTTGGTGGAGAAGAGAGAGAAATTGAGGAGATGGAAGGAGCACTTTGAGGATTTGTTGAATGTAGAGAGTGAGAGCAGTGTGAGTACGAGTATAAGTGGTTGGGGAATGGCTGGGAGAAGAAGAGATGAGAGGAGGGAGGAAGAGATCAGTAGGTCGGAAGTAGTGGAAGCGATGAAGAAGATTAAGCTGGGAAAGGCCCCAGGAATTGATGGAGTGTGTGGTGAAATGCTTAGGTATGGGGGTGAGATTGTTGTGGAGTGGATATGGAAGTTGTGTAGATTGGCTTGGGAAGAGGGAAGGGTTCCAGAGAACTGGAAATCAGGTATAATTGTTCCTCTGTACAAAGGAAAAGGGGAGAGAGAAGTATGTGGTAACCATAGGGGTATTTGCCTTCTTAGTGTGACTGGTAAAATATATGGTAGAATACTCATTGATAGGGTTAGGCATATGACAGAGGAGCTAGTTGGAGAAGAACAAGGGGGATTTAGGAAGGGAAAAGGGTGTGTAGATCAGATATTTGTTCTAAGATGTTTAGTGGAGAAGTATCTAGAGAAGGGAAGGAAAGTGTACGCTGCCTTCATGGACTTGGAGAAAGCTTATGACAGAATAGATAGGAAAGGTATGTGGAAGGTATTAAGAATATATGGAGTGGAGGGGAAATTGTTGAGTGCTGTGAAGAGTATGTACGAGGGAGCTAGGGCTACAGTGAGAGTGGATGGTGAGCTGAGTGAGTTCTTTGATCTCAATGTGGGACTGAAACAGGGGTGTGTGATGTCTCCATGGCTGTTTAATATATATATGGATGGGGTCGTAAAGGAGGTACAAGGTAGGGCAGTGGATGTGGGGGTGGCCCTAATGAATGAGGGTGAGATTTAGAAGCTTCCGGTGTTGCTGTTTGCTGATGATACAGTATTGTTGAGTGAAGATGAATGGGAGTTGCAAGGTTTGGTGAATGAATTTGGGACAGTGTGTAGGAGGAGGAATCTGAAAGTTAATGTAAACAAAAGTAAAGTTATGGTGTTTGAGAGGAATGAAGTCACAGAGTGTGCAGTGAGGTTGGATGGTGAGGATATGGAGAATGTGAGTGCATTCAAGTACTTGGGTAGTGTGATGAGTAAGGATGGAACTTTGGGGGATGAAGTACGTGAAAGGGTACAGCAGGGAAGGAAGGTTGTTGGCACACTGAAAGCAGTGATGAGAAATAGGGAGGTGAGTATGGAAGTTAAGAAGTCACTGCACGATGGTATTGTGATCCCTACCCTGACGTATGGAAGCGAGGCATGGACCTTGCAAGAGGGGAACAAGTCAAGAGTGAGAGCAGTGGAAATGAGTTACTTGAGAGGAGCATGTGGAGTGACATGGAGGGACAGGTTGACGAATGAAGAAGTGAAGGAACGTTGTGGGGTAGATGTGGATGTGGTTGAAAAGATTAGGAGAAATACACTGAGGTGGTTTGGACATGTGGAGAGGATGGAGAATGAAAGACTGACTAAGAGGGTGTATGTAGGTGAGGTGGAGGGAGGGAGAGGGAGGGGTAGACCATAGGATGAGGTGGAGGGAGGGAGTTGAGAGGTATATGAGGGAGGGGGGGGTGAGTTGGGGGGAGGGAGTCAAATGGTGGGTGACAGAGTGACTTGGAGGCGTTTTGTCTGTGGCCACCCTTTGCGGGATTAGGGCATCGGGCTATAGATAGATAGATAGAGATGTATATATATATATATATATATATATTATATAAATATAAATATATATATATATACATATATATATATATATATATATATATATATATATATATATATAGATAGATATAGATATATATATATATATATATATATATATATATATATATATATATATATATATATATATAGTCAGTAATCCCTCCAATATCCGATGTAATAGAGCCATAGGCAGGTCCGGATACTGGTCCTGTCCGGATATTGGGCCCCAGCTTATGGACTTATACTTATGGACCCTGACTTAGAGAAACACCTATACAACTCCCTCTGGACATGCATAGCACCTATTTAAGACCCAGATCACACCAATAAGGCACATAAATGAAATAAATGCAAAGGAAGCATAAAATGAGGGTTTAGAAGTAGGTTCATACAATATTAAACATTCTGGTTACTGGCTCCTGGACTGGTACTTATGGACCCTAACCTAGCCTAACTCAGAAAAACACCTTCCGACTGCACATGCATAGCTCCTAACACCTTATTCACACCAATAAAGGACATTAAAGAGTGAAATGAGGTGTTTGAGGTAAGTATAGTATGGAAAAAAGTACAGTATGAAAGTATAGTACAGTACATGGAGCAAGTCCATGGCCACCTCGATGAATTACCGCCTCCTCTCGGACTCTGACAGTAAGAAGGATTTCCTGAAGCACTTCCAGTACACTGTTCATGAAGTTTTGCACTGAACTTAGTCAATCGCACTCAGAAGTCCGTTCTCTTCACAGTGCGCACTCTTGTCTAACTAATGCTCCATTGTAACTTACTAAGTGTTGCACTCTGCACTTTAACTTTTCCCATTCTTCTAATAATTTTCTAAAGCAAAAACAAACAAGTCTATTTACGTTAAATTTTGTTCCAAATTAGTCTTTTCACTCACAACTGTAAATCCTTAACACAACACACTGTTTTTTTCACTGCACAACACTGTGAATTCCCGTGTGGTCTAGTGGAGAAGTTCTTGCTGTTTATTCACTGTCAGAGTCCGAGAGTATCACTGGCAGGTGACCTAGGGGTGCGTCGCTGGGTCGTGGTGATGGCGTACCCACTGCAGACAACTCTGAAGACAGACGCAAACTCACGTCGAGCGGTGACTCCACCGTGGCTGATGTGCTGGGCTGTGGCTCGGAGCATGAGGGCCTGTCTTGGGGAGGCAACGGAGTGGAGCCGGGGCTGGGCACAGCGGAGGTCACGGGCCTGAAAAATCTGTCAATGGTTGATTGACGCAATGACCGACAATTCTGACGATTGATGATGCGCTGCCTGAAAGCATGCACTTCCTCCACAGGTCCCAAGGGCCCCATCTCTCTGTCGCAGTCCGGGTGTTCCAGGTAGTCTAGGACGAACTCTAGGTGTTCCCGGAGTGCGCTCAGCTTGGGGATGGCTGGAGTAGTGTCCTGCTGAGAGGAGTCCTCATCATCGTCGCCTTCCTCGTCGGAATTTTCAAGATCGGTACTGACACCTGCAACTGAAGACGCGATCTCGATATCAGACAATGTCTGATACCCAGGATCGCCCTCGTCGTCATCAAACCACGAACATCGTCCACATCAACATAGTCGCCGTGCGTACATAGCCGTGCATGGAAGTCATCTACGTCAAACCCTAGAAAATCGTACTCCACATCCGTTCTGAGAAGCAGACGAGACCAAGCATTTTCCAGAGTCTTGACAGGGACTTCCTTCCATGCACTAGCCCAGTTGTAGAAAGCAGACTTGATGTTGTAGCGGCGAAGGTTTTGCAAAGTCCGCTGGCCTCGTGTGTCCTGTCCCTCCCTGTGCTCGTCCTCGTCCTCGAGAACAACCATCACCTCGTCCAGGAACTTCCGTCGGTATAGGCACTTTGTTGCCACGATCACTCCTTGGTCCATTGGTTGGATGAGAGCAGTCGTATTAGGTGGCAGAAACATGCACCTAATCCGGACATTCTCAGCCATCAAGTCCTTGTCGCACGGGTGGGCAGGTGCATTGTCGAGTATATATATATATATATATATATATATATATATATGCTGTATATATTTAAGGTGTTCAGCACTAACAGAGGAGAAAAAAAAATGGATATTAAGGTGAGCAAAGTATGCAATCGATTCCACTTTCCAAAGCATTAAAGCAAAAATTTAAGTTTTTTTTATCAATGCAAAGTTGTGCCTTACTACCCCTGTATTCTGTAAATCTAACTGAACTGAGTACGTGAACGGTATGGTGAAGAAACGTAAAAATAAACAATGTGGTACAAAAAGAAACAATATTTTTGTGCTATAGAACAAGCATAATCAGTTTATTACATGTGGGATTTTTTGATTGAGTCGTAGAGGGCTCTGTGGTGCTGCACAACATGGAAGATCAACTGTCGCTCTTCTCCATTCTTCATCAGACCACTGTTGTAGTCCACTGCCAGTTTGACTGCCCACTCAGCAGAGATTGACCACTTTGAAGTGGGCCATGATATCAGGAATGAGGCAGAGGTCATTGATGCTTGTCGGAGTATCCAGCTTCAAACACTGGAAGAGGTTTTTCGACTTCCGGATGACAGACTTACAGATTCTCAGATCTGATGCCTTATCAATTACTTCAAGTTCAAACAGCGCAGACCCTTCTTCCTAGGCGGCGCTGTGGTCATATTTTTTCAGCATTTCCTGCTTTTCCTCAGCAGAGACTTTTCAGAATGCACGGCTAGTGGAGCCAGGTCCTCACTCAGGTATCAGAGGTGGCTCTTGACTTTGTCCAGTGCCTTCTTTACTAAAATGGGATCCACCTCTTTGAATTCTTCAATCTTCTTCAGGAGATTGAGGTCATTGATTGGAGCGTCGACAGCACTTAGGGCTTCAAACCAGTGCATCACATAGATGGTGACGAGGATGACACAGATGCGTTTGATGGCCTCCTTTTGATATCATGTGAAGGGGAGGGAGGCTGCATCCTTCAAGTGATTTCTGAAAAGGAAGATCTTGGGGCATTAACCCTCCCTGTCCCGTCGACGTATGGGTACGTTGCAACGATTTGCATTTGCCAGTCCAGGCGATGTCCCGGTACGTCGTGCAATTGCAAAGTGCATAATTTCAACAATTTTCAAATTTCGCTCTTGATTTGCGGTACGTATCCTCACATGACCTTCCCCTACCTGCCACCAGGCGGGGACACTCGGCGACCCCGCGCGACCCGCGCTAACCCGCCACTCGTCCACTCACCTGGTAGCAACGGTCCTGCTCAGACATGGCTAAAAGAGGTCTCTCAGACGGCGAAATTCAAGCCTCCCTGGATGCCTTTACAGGCGACAGTGATTCCCCACTGGACGACGAGGTTGTGGATAAAGATTATGTGCAGCCAGAGGAGGAAGAAACCACCAGCAGTGACGAGGAAGTTCCGTCTCCCAGGAAGCGGCAGTACGTGACTTACCATGCTGCTAGAGAGGGGCAGCAGACAAAGAAGCCACATGCAACATCCTATGCTTATCCCCAACATCATTTGGAACCAGAATTCGAGGACGAGGACGAGGACAAGGACGAGGACGGAGCCGTGGGACATGCTGCCACGTGGTATGGACATGAGGTCATCACTCATCGTGGCCCAGAGCGCACACCACATCGGATGAGCAGGTATGGGCCTAGCATTTTGTTTGGGGAGTTTGGAAGTGCCGTGGAGGGAGTGGGGAGTGAAAGGGAAAGTACAGGGAGGATTAGGGAAAGTGAGAGTGACGTGAGTGAGTCATTGCTCTCCCTACGTAGTGTGAGGCGGCGTAGTGTATCACGTGGGCGAGTGCGGGTGCGTTCATTATCACGTGGGGTTGTGAGGGAGGGGGAAGGTGGGGAGGAACCACTCCCAAGCACGTCTTATGCTCCCCAATATCCCCTAACACGTGGTCGAGCTAGGGTGCGTGAGAAAGCACTTGGTGTTGTCATGGAGGGGGAAGGTGGGGAGGAACCACTCCCCAGCACGTCTTCTGCTCCCCAATATTCCCCTACTTCATCCCCACAGCCCCCTAATGTTCCTCAAGGCCGTAAGGGTAAGGGAAAGAGAAAGGGTAAAGGCAGAGGGAAGAGGAGTGACAGTGGGGAAGCCCTCTGCACTCCTTCTCCCCCACCTCCCCAACCAGGATCTCCTCCCCACCCAGACGAAGGCGGTGATGGGGATGATGGGGACGAGGGATTTGTGGCGTGGATTTGGGAGGTTGGGAGTGATTTTTCTCCCCTCATTCACCCCTTCACTGAGCAGGGGCGCTCTGGCTGCATTGCTCCAGGAATTCACCGTAATTCCACCAGGTTGGATTTTTTCCACCTGTTTTTTAGTGAGGCATTTGTGGAGCAGATTGTATACCAAGCCAACCTGTTTGCAAGCACCCAGCGCCTTGAGAGTGAAAGACTGGGAACAAGGAGTAGGCATTCTATCATATATGATTACCCTGTCTCCCTTTCAGAAATGTTCTTATTTTTTGCCCTGGTCCTTTTGATGGGTATTATACGAAAGAACAGAATTCCTGCTTACTGGACTAGGGACCCTGTTATGTTTACCCCAATATTTGGTCAAGTGATGAGCCGTAATCGGTTTCAACAAATTCTAAGTCGCCTCCATTTCTATGATGCTCATGATCCTGCAAATGCGAACAACACTGATAAAATGAGGCGAATTAGGTTGATCTTTGATCACCTGAGGCAAACCTTTCGTTCATCATTCTATCCCTTTAGAGACCTCGTCATAGACGAGAGTCTCGTGTTGTGGAGAGGCAATATTTCATTTAGGCAGTATATACCCAGCAAAAGGCACCGTTTTGGGTTCAAGATCTTTGTGATGTGCGACTGTAGGACTGGATACGTGCAAGACATAGTCTTGTACACCGGTGCACAGACAGACATAATAGAAGATCGAAGTATTGGACTGTCGGGAGCAGTGGTAAAGACGATGATAGAAGACTACCTTCATCGTGGTCACGTCCTCTACCTGGACAATTGGTACACTAGCCCTCTTCTCGCTCGTTATCTTCACACGCATGAAACTGGAGTCTGTGGAACCGTGAAGGTGAACCTGCGTCACATGGCCAAGGTAGGGCGGAAACTTGCAAGGAATGAGGTTGTCTTCTTCAAAGCCAACAACATCCTTGCAACTGTGTGGAATCACAATAGAGAGGTAAGCCTATTGTCAACGGTTCACCGCCCCTTGATGCACCGTACTGATTCAGTTGATTACCGTAGCGAGAACAGGCGTCGTATTTGGAAACCTGAGTGTGTCATGGACTATAATATAAACATGCGCCTCGTGGACCAGTCAGACTCCATGATATCGGCAGTAGAGTGTGCCAGGACCACGATGAAGTGGTATAAGAAACTGTTCTTTCACTTGCTAGACATCACTGCTCTGAATTGCCACCACCTTCACGCCATGACAACAGGAGTTCAGGAAACCTTTGAAGGGTTCGTGAGGGAGCTCACAAGAGATATGTTTGCACGGTATGCTGTAGAAAGGCCCCAACATCGCACCCGCACTGCCCCTATTGCACAAACTCCCCTGAGAATATCCGGCCGCCATTTCCTCACTCCTATCCCTCCCCAGCCAAACAGACCTAGGCCCCAACGCAGGTGTCACGTGTGTAGCAATTCCCGGGTGAGACTCACGACACAGAGGAAGGACACCCGCTATGAGTGCGTGCAGTGTGACGTGGGTCTCTGTATTCACCCATGTTTCAGCGAATATCAAGCGTTGATGCAATTCTGATATGGTGTGAATGCGACAGGACGCTGAAACTATGAAGTAAATGCGACAGACAGACGCTCAGTGAAATTATCAGTCATGTTGATCTCCAAATATTAGTATAAAGTGCATACGGGTATAACATAAGTGCAAAAATTGTATGTAAGTGTATAAATATGCTGTAAGTGGAAACATACATAGCGAGGGTTTTATGATGCGATATTCTGTCGCTCAGTGCAATAAATACGGCCCGTTATTATATAATTATTATTATTGGAAATGCTTACGGGTATAATATAAGTTCAAATTATTGTAAGTGCTGAAATATATTCTAAGTCAAATATTCATAGCGTGTGTCTAGAGATGCGATATCCTGACGCTCAGTTGAATTAATAAGGCACGTAATAGTGAAAATAGAAGTCAACAAGTGGTAAAGTGTTTAATATATGTCAAGAATTAGTATATAAGTGTGTGAGTATTATGTTGGTCGAAACATTCATTGCGAGGGTATTTTCATGCGATATTCTCACGCTCACTTGAATAAATAATGCCAGTAAGTATGTACAGTGCAGTATAGGGGTGTAAACGTGTGTAATGTAAGTGGGAAATTATAACTGGAGTGAATAAATAAAGTAGAAGATGAAACACGAGTGTTTGAGATCGTGGTTGCTACGTGAATATGCGCTAGCATATCGCTAAATGCCCTCGTAATGAATGAAAATAATTGAAAACACTTACAGTGGTGGAGGAAAGGTTCTATGTAAAGGGAAAAATAATAGGAAAGTGATAAAACAATTGGGTATGTTGAAATACGAGTCATAGCGAATGCGCTTACTAAGCTGATGTGCGCTATACTTATGCTGCATGTCATCATAATGAATGAAAACATCTGAAAACACTTACAAACAGTTGTAATTGGTAAAATGTCATTGAAACAGAAGTATCAATCAATCAATCAATCAATCATTTCCTGTGGCACCCTCGGGGATGCATAGGGCCTCGATGAACTCACACCACCACATCCTATCTTGTGCTAACTCCTCAAGATCTCCCCAACACTCATCTCCAGCTTCCCGTCTCATTGTCCTCACCCACGTCTCTTTTGGTCTTCCTCTACCTCTCCTACCAGGTGCCACCCACCCTGGTGTACCTCGTACTATTCCCTGTCTCCTGTACACATGTCATAGCCACTTCCATCGTGAGAACCTAACATATTCATCGACCGGCTGCACTCCCGTTATTTCTCTAATTCTACTATTTGGTATCCTTTCCCACCACTTAACTCCTAATATTCTTCTAAGTGCTTTATTTTCAAACACCAAGAATTTATTTTCCATAGTCACTGTGCTGTACCAAGACTCGTGTCCATAAATTAAGATACTCCTAACCATTACCTTATAAAGTTTGATTTTTGTATGCACAGAGAAATTGTTATTATTCCAAATATTTTTAAGCATTCCCATTGCCTGATTAGCCTTCTTTAACCTTTCCTCGAATTCAAGGTTCAAAGAACCATCCTTTGGCTAAATAAGTACCTAAATATTTAAACCTATCAACTTGCTTTACAACCATACCTCCAATTACACATTCCTGCGCATTTTCCATATTCATATTGATTATTTCAGTTTTTCCACAATTAATAACCAAACCCACCTTGCGACCTTCACTCACCAAACAGTCCAACACTCTCTGCATCTCTTCTGGCCCATCACAAATCAAAACTATATCATCTGCATAATCTAAATCCAAAAGTTTCCTGTTCTCTCCCAAAGTATACCTGCAACCGGTTTCTGTTCCAACACGTTTCATAATGTAATCAATGACCAATATAAATAGTAAAGGCGATAGAACACCACCTTGAATTACTCCGGACTTGACTTCAAACGAATCACTCAGACAACCATCAACCATCACTTTACAAAATGTGTCCTCATGCATGTTCATAATGACCCTCACAAACTCCTCTGGTATTCCATAATGTCTCATGATCTTCCCCATAGACTCTCTCGAAACACTATCAAAAGCCTTTTCAAAATCAACAAAACAAAGACTTAATGGTACTCTCATTTCATTAACTTGCTGCATCAAATGCCTAACTATAAAGATCTGATCATTGCAACCACGTCCCTTTCTAAAACCAGCCTGTTCATCCCTCAGAATACCCTCAACCACCGGCTCCAACCTATTTAACAACACTCTACTGAAAACTTTCAAAGCTATCGGTGACAAAGAGATTCTCCAATTACCACATTCACTCAGGTCTCCCTTCTTCGGAACTTTAACAATTACACCATTCTTCCAAACTGATGGTAGTAACCCCGTCACCCATATCTTATTGAATAGCTTGGTCAAGATCATTATTAATCTATCCCCCTCCACTTTAAACATTTCCGGAAATAAACCATCCTTCCCTGGTGCCTTATTATTCTTTAACTGTTTTACTGCTTTCTCCACTTCTGCAAGCCTCAACTCTCCTGTTTCTATATTTAAATCTTCCTGAGCAGACGGTATATCCTCTTCTGGTGGTATTGGTCTATTAAGAACTGTCTCAAAATGCTCTTTCCATCTATTTTTAATATCTCCATCTTTGGTCAATAAATTTCCTTCCCTGTCTCTAATTGGTATTTCCTTGCGTTTACCTGCATTACCACTCAGGTCTCTAATCGATTCATATGCTATTCTTTGACTCTGTCCATCATTTTTGTTTATTAGGATTTCAGTCTCTGCAACCTTTTCATCCACACATCTTCTTTTATCTCTCCTAGCTAACCTTCTTACTTCTGAATTCAAACTCCAGTACGCAGCTCTTGCTAATTCAATCTCTCGTTCATCAACGCATTGCATCTCACTCCTCAATTTAGCCTCACCTCTCTTTTTTATCATATCCCATGCTTCCTCTGATATCCATTTCTTTCTCCTGAATCTATGTCTCCTTCCAATCGTACATTCAGCAGTCTCATGCAAAACTTTGTTCACATCCTCCCACATCTCATCTACACTTCTCTCCCCTCTTCCAACGTTTCCAACACCAAAAACCTATTTCTGCATTCTAATCTGAATTCCTCCTTTTCTTCTCCTTCCTTCTAAGCTTAACAATATCGTATCTACCAACACCAGATTTTTCCTTCTTCTGATTTTTAAGATTAAACCTTATTTTTGCAATGCTGAGTTGATGGTCACTACCAATATCCGCTCCCCGTTTAACATGAACATCTAGCAGAGAACTTCTATGCCTCCTACTGATAGCGATGTGATCAATCTGATTTTTATATTTTCCACACGGCGACACCCAAGTTGTCTTGTGTATATTGCAATGCTGAAAGAGTGTGCCCCCGATGACTAAGTCATTTGCTAGACAGAAGCTTCCAAACCTCACTGCTGTTTTCACTCATCCTACTACCAACTCCCATCTTACCCATACATGCCTCAAATCCCTCATTTGAACAGCCCATTACTGCATTAAAGTCTCCAACGCAGATCAAAACATCATGTCTAGGTACCCTTCCTACTCCTTCTTGCAACTTTTCATAAAATGCGTCTTTTCCTTTCATCGAGTGCATCATTAGTAGGTGCATAACACACAAACAGACTGATGTTGCCATGATTTGATTTAAACCGTGCGTATAGCAATCGGCTCATCTACAGGATCCCACTCACATAAAGCCTTATTTGCTTTACAACCCAGCAACAATCCTACTCCCTGATAATGCATTCCGTCCTGTCGACCAGATATCAATAAACGTATACCATCCTCCAAATCCAACTTATCGACTCCAGTTAATCTAGTTTCTGTCAGAGCACAAATATCAAGTCCGTAATTTAGAAAACCTTCACTAACTCATCGATTTTACCGTCATGATTTAGCGTTCTCACATTCCAGTTACCAATTTTAATTGTATTTTTGCATTGACAAAGGAATTAGATTGTAATTGAGGCAACCGTGAGATTCTTAGCACCCCCTGCCCATTTAAGGGCTGCACGGGACTGGGGGCCATTATTGTTCTTTCAGAGTCCATCAAGGTTTCTTTGGCTAACTTCCTGAACACCTCGCCATTGTGTTGCAGTCGCAGTAGGCAGCTAACTTGCCTGATTGCCCACACCCGAAAGACCCAGCTATGCTGTAGCCAGTCACGTGCCGGCATGCTTCCCAGCCATTTCACTCTCAAGGAGTTCCTCTGCCTGAGAAAGCAACCACCCCCCCTGCTCCCGAGGGCTTTTGATCTGTGTAGGTAGAGGGCGATCACTCCCTCACTAGCCATATACAGTGTATATAGAGTGTATAGCCTACACTCACATAAGTATACAAGTATACAAGTAGAAAAAATTATATGTTGACTGATACAAGAAACTTAGCATATAGCATGTTACGACTCGGACCTAACTCGCTATGCTCGCGCGATGGTACAATGCTTATTTTTCATATATATATGTGTCTGAAATCCATTATATTGTTACTGTTATTGTTTATTAGTTCAAATTCAATAAATATAGAGGTGTTGTGTGTTGTTTCTCCCAGTATTCCTTACCATAGAAAACGTGAGCGCCTGGCACGTCCATTACAGAATACGCTACCTGGCTCGGGGGACCTCACCTGTTCTGACCACTTATAGACCATGGTAAGCCCTTTCCTGGTGATTTTCCTTCGTTTCTCAACCTAAGCGGAAGTTTGAGCCAAAAAAAAAAAATCCAAAAAGGCTCGGGACTGGGGGATGTCGGAGGGGCGGAAAACCTCCGGACGTGACGAGTTAAAGACTTTTGGCCATCCAATCTGCTATGTGATAAGCATCTGGATGGTGAAAGATCATCGGTGCTGACTTCTTGCTGAGGAAAGCCAAAGACAGCTGGAGGAGCTCAAGGTAACCATCAAGGGGTTGCGCACGATCCATGTGGCTGAGTATGAAGTGTTCAATGTCCTCGGCTCTGTTGGCAATCCACGACCGATATTTTTCATCTAGGTCTTCATCGCAGGGATCGAAGGAATCTGTGTGATTTTTGTTCCAGAACTCTGTGACTCAACCGAAGAGAGGAATTTCAGGACCAGAAGACAAAAAAAGGTTAAAGATCCCTGCCACTATGGGTTCACGCACTTGGTGCCTGCATGTCAAGAACAACGATGGGACTTCGAGACTTTTCAATTACAAAGTAAGCTCCGCTGTGAACCCCGGTGTTAGACGCTGTAGTATCAAAACAGAGCCCTGCAATCCAGGGCTTCACTTCTGGCCATTCATCTAGAGTCCTTAGCACTGCCGCTCCCATTGCTTCGCCCATTCCATCAAGGATCTTAGGGATCGCCAGGATCTTCTCCGTACCAGTCCCTGTAACAACAATCGCCAGGCGATCTCTCGGCCTGATACCATCAGTGTTGGGCAAGAGCTTTCCATCAAAATGGAGAATCAAGGGTGTTTGTGGTTGGAATCCTTCATGATCTTTCCAGCGATCTCGCTCCTTGTTTTCTTCCGAACAGAATGGAGAGATCTGACAGACAACGTGAGTTCCCCCACGTCAAGCCCTGCTGCCATCAAGGCGGAAGTTACCACTTGCATTGCAACTTGCGATGAAATGAGGCATGGGTCTGAGAAGGCCAAAGAAAAATTGCAAAGTATGGTGTAGTTCCCGCCAGTAGTGGAACTGAATGCCCTTCAAGTTCCTGAATGTTCGATTTTTCTGAACACCCTAATGTACAGTATACATATATATTATATTACATTATATTAATATATATATATATATATATATATATATATATATATATATATATATATCTATATATGTGTGTGTGTGTGTGTGTGTGTGTGTGTGTGTCAGTCTGTTTCTATCTATCTGTCATTTTCTATGTCGATGTATAGATATATAGAGAGGCAGAGAGAAGTAGACAGACATAGATAAATATGTGTGTAAATATAATAATCTGTCGTAAGAATCTCCAATGAAATTGTCCACATATCCATTTACTTCCCAATCCATGGTTTAAATACCCTAATTAAAGTTATATTACTCCCGAATAGGTCATTGATAGACATATTTCCTCTCGTAAAAACTACTCAGGTTATTTGGTGAAGGTTTTACTATATTCTCTCTCTCTCTCTCTCTCTCTCTCTCTCTCTCTCTCTCTCTCTCTCTCTCTCTCTCTCTCTCTCTCTCATAAACCTTTATATATGAATGAGTAGCGTTGTTTGCTTGTTTGTTGGTTTGTCCTTTAATCTCGCACAAACTAATGCCCAGAGACCCCTAGACCCATATATATTCTGAATCAGGGTGACCCAAGGACGGTTTTAGAGGGGTCAAAGTTCAGATCAGGGTTATTTGAGGTCACAGGCGGATTATTCGTCTTATTGGCCCCGGCGAGGCCGGGCATCCCTGCAGCCCAATTTTTGGCATGGAGACTCACATGACCTCCAGTTCTGACATAGGCCATGTGAGGTCACTGGTCGGAGGTCATTTGAGGTCACCGGTAATACACGCTCCAACGACCAGACCCAGCAGCCCAATTTTTGGCATGGAGAATTACATGACCTCCAGTTCGGAAATAGGATATGTGAGGTTTACCTCCGAGGTCATTTGAGGTCACCAGTCGGAGGTCGTTTGAGGTCACCGGTAATAGTAAACAAGTGCACACAAATACTGTGCGTTGGTTTGCGAAAGCTGAAATGGAAAGTTTCTGGACCTCTTATAATTTATTATCCCTCTTCAGAAGCATAAAAGGTACATGGTCCTTCTGGAGTAGAAAGAAAGACAGCTTGAACAAATAGGATTAGTGTTCGCTTTATTGGCCTGGCAAAGCCGGGTACCCCTGCTAGTTATATATAAATTACACCACTTCATTCTAAGAATTTTTAAATGGGTGTCGACAAGGACATCTAAATGTACTTCATTCCCTTCTCAGAGAGAGAGAGAGAGAGAGAGAGAGAGAGTTCTTCCACGAAATGACTAAAATCGAAGGTTTCAAGGAAGAAGGAACTATGGTCTTCAGGAAACAGTACGGATATCAGTATGGTAATTACCCCTTTCAACACATTTTATTTTTTTACGGTATTTATTTTTTTATTTGTTCATTTCATTTATTGTTACCTTTAGACGTTTTTTTCCTCTTGCAGGTATTTTCTTTTTATTTAGTGGTGATTATTACTGGCTAATGTAAACTAGACTATATAAGTTGCTCTTCGAAACTTAAATGTTAATAAACTATGCTGAGTATAGAGACAACCCTAACTTGGGCTACAGTAACTTTACTACAGCCACTTTTTCCCCTACAGCGTCTACTAATTTGCTTTGCTTAATAACAGAGTGACCCCTCTTACATCTGCCACCTTCACCCCAGCCGGCCCCTTCTATATTCCAAAATTTTATTTTTAGGTAAACTTGGATGGTTTTGGACCTTGTTTCATTACGCTGTGGAGACCTAGTCATTTTTACACACAGGGGCTCCAGACTAATACTCCACCGTCTGTCACCAACGTAAAAAATATGTTACAGCTTTCTGACAGTGAGGCGATTTGTTTGTGGCCACCCCATACTGGATCAATGCGTCTGACATGAGACAGAGAAATGGACTGACAGATTTCTATAATACGGGGACAGGCCCTTCCACACCCTTCCCCGTCGACCAGAACATGTCATTGCTTCATTGGGAACTGACTTACATAATAACCACTCCCACGATTATTTGTTCTTAGGGGAATTCCACAGTGACCCTAACAGCTATTGTGAGTTCAAACTCCTGAGCAGTTTTTTTGTTTTGTTCGAGATGGACCTTTTGGGGATCCAATTCATTCGTCTAAAAAAATTGTGTTCCTTTTTATATATAGAAAATATACTACACACACACACACACACACACACACACACACACACACACACAATTAAATGCATACCAGGACAGAGCTGGACTGAAAGTTTTATTAACAAAAGGAAGATACCTGAATTATATTTACGGGTATTTACCATTTCATTCGCCCCCCCTTCTCTCTCTCTCTCTCTCTCTCTCTCTCTCTCTCTCTCTCTCTCTCTGTCTCGATTACAAAGTTCCGTATCACATCACCAGCATCCTATTCTTTTCATCCCTTAAAGCATCTGGTATCATGGTTAACACGAGGTAATTAAACAAACAGAGAGAGAGAGACGCCCGCATAATGAACTTTGTCACACAACACACCCTGTTCCTCTTCCATTTTCTTTGACCCAGCTGCCACCTGGTTCCAAAATTAGTCCCTTTACTACGTGATTTGCCTGAACTGGAAAAATATCGTCTGGAGGTAGCACGAACAACCAACTGTTCATTCACTTTATTGGTCGAAGATATTCGTTCCTTTAAGGCCTATTTCTCGTTGTTCAATACTCGTAACAAAAGAAGAACGTGGGCTTACCATTTCCTCTTAATAATTCTGGATTACGATATTTTAGTAGAAGATACTCAAATGCATTTCAGAGTTAAGTCTTTCATGTCTGCGTCTTCTCTCCTGTTTTATTACAGTTAATGCCGAAATGTTTCAGGTAAGGGGCAACGTAGGAACCTGACTGTATATACTGTCACCGTTAACATTAACACTGTTAAGTGCAGTCTAGTATTTCATTCCAGTACACACACACACACACACACACACACACACACACAAAACTATTATGCTGAGAGTGACTTAGAGACTGAGTATTCAAGTATTTTAAACACTGCCAATAAGATGTAAAACAATTATATAGTCAAGGGGAAAAAAAAGATGCATTTAAAATTTTGAGAAGATTCTTCAACTCCAAAATATTTTTAAACACCAAACCAACTAGATGTAAGAATATTTGCTCACGTTGTAATAAGTAAATGGAAATGTAATTACTTTCTGACTTGCACCCTTTTCCGTTCTCTTATTAAAGTTTTGGTTATGACATTTTGTTGGTAATTCACTATTTTCATGGCCTTCCCCTGCGTTGATGGTGGCTAAATTGTTACACGATTTTAAAGATGTGAAGGTACAGCTTGTGTTTGTGTACAATTGTGTGAGGGAGGAGTGAGGGGATCCTGGCGGTTGTGTGTGTCGGAGGACTGTGTGAGTGGGTTTTGTGTGTGTGTGTGTGTGTGTGTGTGTGTGTGTGTGTGTGTGTGTGTGTGTGTGTGTGTGTGTGTAGTATGATTTGATTTCTTGTCTTTATTCTCAAGAAATTAAAGAAAGAAATCGTCTTCGCATTTAATTTAAAAGTCACACCAGCGAAAATGTCACGAAATAATCTTCCGAGAAGGAAGGTTAAAACACTAAACTAGAATTTGAAATGAACAATGCTAAAACGAGCTCAACGGATCCTAAGATCTGCTATGGGTGCCTAAACGGATGATAAAGAAATTCCTTCCACCTTAAATAATTTTTTCAGTTCAGTCGTCACAAAAGACGCTAATGTAAGCACTGAAGAGCAAGGACAGTTAAACCATATTAACAGTAATAATGTCAAGGAAAAACTTAGTAAAATGAGTTGCAACAGAACGCCTGTCCAGAACAATTTTTACCCCTGGATATAAAGAATATGTAGCGGATGTAACATGTGATCCCCTTACATTTATTTTTAATAAATCTCTACAGCAAGGAAAGGTTCCGGATGACGAGACTAGCCAGTGTAATTCCTATACTATATATAAAAAGGGCAATAGAGATGAACTAGGTAACTACTGATCAGTCAGCTTAGTCTCTGTCTTCGGAAAAGTCCTTTAATCATTAATTAAAAATAAGACAGCTGACTTTCTTGAATACAGTAACGTCATTAGCAACAGCCAGCACGGATTTAGGCCGCGATCATGTTTCACAAATCTAGTTGAGTTTTATAAGTTTTTTACAATTACGGTACCAAACCTCAGATAAGAGCTTTTGCGATTTCCAGGATGCGTTTGAAAAAGTATCACATAATAAATTAACGATAAAGATAAGATTAACTGGAATCGACGGAAACACTGAAAGGTACAAAAGCGACAGAAAATAACGTGTCGTAATAAGTGAAATAGTGTTAGATTGGGCCCCCGTGACTATAGTCGCGGAGCGCGACTCTGAGGTTGTCATTATCTTGCCCTGGCAACCTACCCCTCAACAGTGCGTCCTATTTCTTGTATAATATGAGACGAATGTGATTCGTGTATAAAATGTTCGTGTATAATAATATTCGTGTATAATATATTCGTGCATATTAATATGATTCGTGTATAATATGATAAGAAATCGGACGCACTTTTGAATGGTAGGTTGCCAGGGTACGATAATGACAACCTCAGAGTCGTGCGGCGCGACTATAGTGATTTTCCTCAGGGATCAGTGTTTGGACCAGTTTTGTTCATATTTTATATGCACGTTATCGATATTGGGCTAAAAAGTTTCGTTTCTAAATTCGCGGATTATTTAAACCCCCCCAAAAAATCGACAATACTGTGTTAACTAAAGAGGAGAGAATTAGTCTTCAAATTAGCAATAACAAAATTGCTTGAATGATCAGAAAAATGACAAATGCCTTTCAGTGTTAAAAAAAAAAAAAAAGCCAGGTACTGCAATGTGGGGGAAATTTTTCAGTTATGAAATGCATGGCCAATAAAAAACAAATTCTCACAAGTTACTAATTTAGGACTAATAATTTCAAATAATCTCAGATTTTTCAATCAATGCATCTTTGCCATGATTAGATACTCAGCGCCTTTAGAAAGAACTAATCAGACAATTTATTTAAATTTATTAGCGAGACCACAACTAAAAAAAGAAAAAAAAAAATAGCATGAAGCTGCAGGCAAGGAAGGTTAATCTTGATATATTTAAAAACTTCATCTCCATTTTAAACGATTGGAAAAAACTTCCTAGGAATGTGGTCGAAAGCGCCATAAACTGCTTTAAAAAGAGATTATATAAACATCTTGGTGCGATCAGTATTATACAAATACTAAAGTAAGTGTGTACTCACAGCTATATATTGCACTACCCCACCAGGTAGTGCAATATATTTTTCTGGCAGTTTTTGATGCGGTTCGAATGTTTCTGACCATTTTTGTCGGAAATGCCTCATCGTCCCTGTTTTACAATCACTGAATTTGATTGTAAAAGTAGGTGAAAATGAAGCATTTTCCAGAAAAAATGAAGTAAAAAATAACTGAACTCGCATCAAAAACCACAAGAAAAATATACTGCACCACCCGTAAACGTAACCGAACAGACCAAACCAAACAAAACAGACCTAACGTAACCTCACCGAGCACAATAAAACTAACTAAACCAAACCCAACATACCTAACCTATCTTAGGGGAGTATGTAATGTAACCTCACCAAACACACAAAACCCAACCAAACTAAACCCAACATACCTAACGTATCCTAGGGGAACGCTTACCCTAGAGATACGATGGTCCAGGACGAGGGTCGTCTGGTTCGTCGTCGCCTTCTTGGGGTAGGCCAGTTGAAACAGCGGCAACAGCACCAGGTCGTTCACGTAGCTGATCTGACTGTGGCGGGTACAGTGCGGCTGCAGCAATAAGGAAGTGGTGTAACGTTTGCTCATGGTTCGCGTGAAGAAACAGATACTTAGAGAAGTACTGTTCAAAATATTCAGTCCATAGTCCAGGACGCTTAGACCACTCCTTTACGTCACGCCACAGTCTTTCAATGGTCTGCGTATTGATGGTAGGGTCATCTGGGTCCACAAATGCCTCCTTGTGGTTAATCACATGATGTGTGTACCCCTCGTCCGCAACCGTCGATTGGCAGCCCAACCGTCACTGTTAACGATGCTGCCTGGCCGAATGAATTTTTTGGTAATGGGTACAAGGGTTGCAGCACTCCTGTCAAGTATTTGATTCCCTTTCACTAAAGTCACCGAGAAAAAACTTTTTCCGACCCTTTCAATCCCTCCAAAAAGCCACACGTCCCTTAGGTCTCTCCCAAGATCATATTTTGCCCTCACAAAAAATGTCTCGTAAATCTCGACGACAACACCATGTCCCTCAATGGGTGGCTGGTTCTGTATCCGGGAAAGGGTCACTTCTGAGCAAAAGCTTCACCAGTCCACACTTGTCTTTGTCGACCACTTCAAACACGTGATAATAACGTCATGGTTCCAGAACTTTTAAATCCAGTGGTTTATGAACAATATAATTTGCCAGGCAGGAAGGTGTGTTGTCCAAAAACCTTCCTTTGTCGTCAGACACACAAAAACTACATTGGACCCGTTTCTTAGTTTTTCCGTACTTTTTGTACCGACCACAGTACCGCCGATGTTTGTCTTTTCTAAATTTACACGGTTCCTGACAATCTGGGCAACAAACTTTAGAAGATAATACACCGTGTCTTCCAAAAAACTGAATAGCCTCTTCAGGTTCAGAGTGGAAACGCTTAGTCACCCGTAAATAATCAGTATCACACAGCACGTCTTTCTTCTTCAGAGGCCATAGCGAGAAGGATTTGAATTTTCCATCCACATTGAATCAAAGAGCGCGATTTAAATTCATTGGCCAAATTCCATCACGTGACCTAAAGTAGGCCTACGAGATGCATGCGCAGTCGAAGGGAAGAGAAACAAATGTACGAACGCACGCATTTTTTACCCGGAGTGGCCGTGAAGATCCAAGGTAGTTTTTTTTGGGATTTTCAAATTAAATTCATTATCTCAGAAAATAACAATTTCAGAATGGGGTAATGGGGGTTCTTTGTGATCGTTAGGGACTATACTATACGTTAATGGTGCTAAAATTCCAAAACTGCATATTGTCCATTTGTAAAATAATACCTCTATTATATATATATATATATATATATATATATATATATATATATATATATATAGACAGATAGATACAGTAGATAGGTATAGATAGATAGATAGGTAGGTAAAGATAGATAGATATATAGATAGGTATATATAGATAGATAGACAGGTATAGATAGATAGATAGATAGATATAGGTAGATAGATAGATAGATATAGATAGATAGAGACGGATACATAGATAGATATAGAGATAGATAGAAAGATAGATATAGATAGATAGATATACATAGAAGATATAGGTAGATAGATAGATATAGATAGATAGAGATAGAGATAGGTAGATAGATATAGAGAGATAGATATAGATATAGATACAGATAGATATATAGTTAGAAAGGTACAGATAGTTATAGATAGATGGTTATAGATAGATAGTGATAGATAGATAGACATAAAGAGATATAGATATATAGATATAGATACATAAATATATAGATATATAGATATAGATAGAGATATAGATAGATAGATAGACATAGATATATATATATATATATATATATATATAAATATATATATATATATATATATATATATATATATATATATATATATATATATATATATATATATATATATCTATCTATAGCCCGACGCCCTAATCCCGCAAAGGGTGGCCGCAGACAAAACGCCTCCAAGTCACTCTGTCACCCACCATTTGACTCCCCCCCCCCCAACTCACTATCCCCTCCCTCATATACCTCTCAACTCCCTCCCTCCACCTCATCCTCGGTCTACCCCTCCCTCTCCCTCCCTCCACCTCACCCACATACACCCTCTTAGTCAGTCTTTCACTCTCCATCCTCTCCACATGTCCAAACCACCTCAGTGTATTTCTCCTAATCTTTTCAACCACATCCACATCTACCCCACAACGTTCCTTCACTTCTTCATTCGTCAACCTGTCCCTCCATGTCACTCCACATGCTCCTCTCAAGTAACTCATTTCCACTGCTCTCACTCTTGACTTGTTCCCCTCTTGCAAGGTCCACGCCTCGCTTCCATACGTCAGGGTAGGGATCACAATACCATCATGCAGAGACTTCTTAACTTCCATACTCACTTCCTATTTTTCATCACTGCTTTCAGCATGCCTACAACCTTCCTTCCCTGCTGTACCCTTTCACGCACTTCATCCCCCAAAGTTCCATCCTTACTCATCACACTACCCAAGTACTTGAATGCACTCACATTCTCCATATCCTCACCATCCAACCTCACTGCACACTCTGTGACTTCATTCCTCTCAAACACCATAACTTTACTTTTGTTTACATTAACTTTCAGCTTCCTCCTCCTACACACTGTCCCAAATTCATTCACCAAACCTTGCAACTCCCATTCATCTTCACTCAACAATACTGTATCATCGGCAAACAGCAACACCGGAAGCTTCCAAATCTCACCCTCATTCATTAGGGCCACCCCCACATCCACTGCCCTACCTTGTACCTCCTTTACGACCCCATCCATATATATATTAAACAGCCATGGAGACATTACACACCCCTGTTTCAGTCCCACATTGAGATCAAAGAACTCACTCAGCTCACCATCCACTCGCACCGTAGCCCTAGCTCCCTCGTACATACTCTTCACAGCACTCAACAATTTCCCCTCCACTCCATATATTCTTAATACCTTCCACATACCTTTCCTATCTATTCTGTCATAAGCTTTCTCCAAGTCCATGAAGGCAGCGTACACTTTCCTTCCCTTCTCTAGATACTTCTCCACTAAACATCTTAGAACAAATATCTGATCTACACACCCTTTTCCCTTCCTAAATCCCCCTTGTTCTTCTCCAACTAGCTCCTCTGTCATATGCCTAACCCTATCAATGAGTATTCTACCATATATTTTACCAGTCACACTAAGAAGGCAAATACCCCTATGGTTACCACATACTTCTCTCTCCCCTTTTCCTTTGTACAGAGGAACAATTATACCTGATTTCCAGTCCTCTGGAACCCTTCCCTCTTCCCAAGCCAATCTACACAACTTCCATATCCACTCCACAACAATCTCACCCCCATACCTAAGCATTTCACCACATACTCCATCAATTCCTGGGGCCTTTCCCAGCTTAATCTTCTTCATCGCTTCCACTACTTCCGACCTACTGATCTCTTCCTCCCCCCTCTCATCTCTTCTTCTCCCAGCCATTCCCCAACCACTTATACTCACACTGCTCTCACTCTCTACATTCAACAAATCCTCAAAGTGCTCCTTCCATCTCCTCAATTTCTCTCTCTTCTCTACCAACAATCTATTATTCCTATCTTTCACTCCCCTACTATTTCCCCCTTTCACACATCCTTACTTTCTTTACCTCCTTCCAAAACAATTTCTTACTCTCCCTCCATTTCACACTCAGATTCCTCCCAAACTCTTCATCCACTTTCTTCTTACTCTCCTTCACCAGTCTCTTAACCTCCCTTCTCCTGCTCACATATACCTCTCTCTTCTCTCTCTCATCTTCTCCCCTACCTCTACTCGCCAACCATTCACGATATGCCTTATTCTTTTGTTCCACAGCTCGTTTCACCTCATCATTCCACCATGCTGTCCCTTGCACACCCTTGCATCTCCTCCTCACTCCACAAACCACCTCACACGCTGCGCTTATCTCTTCCGTGAATATCTTACATACGTCTTCCACCCCTTCCATCTGCTCTAGCTCATACCTTCCCAATCTTTCTTCCACTATGCTCTTATACTCTGTCCTCTTCTCACTATCTTGCAATTTCTCCACTCTTCTCACAGGAGCTGTTTCCTCCTGTCTTCCCCTTCGCCTCCTCAACCACTTTCTTTGCAGCTCTATCTTGGCCATCACTAAGTGATGGTCCGAGACTCCATTCCCCACCCTCTCCACACCCTTGCATCCAACACTTGTCTTCTCATTCGCTCATCCACACACACGTAGTCTATCATTGCCTTTCGTTCAACAAGTTCACCATCCATCCTCCTCATTACTCTCCATGTATACCGGTGGATCATCTTATGACGAAAGTAGGTGTTGGCTATTGCCAACCCCTTACCAGCACAGATGTCCACCAAAGCACTACCATTCCCATCTACTTCTGCTGGCACACCCCACTGACCAACCACTCCATCCACTCGTACATTCCCGACTTTGCCATTCATGTCTCCAATCAACAGCACTCTCTCGCTCCTCTCAAACTTGTCCATACATGCTTCTACTCTCGCCCAAAACTCATCTTTCACTCTTGCCACTCGATCCTCTGTTGGAGCATACACACATACAATCGCCCATGCTTGTATACCTACTTTCATCCTCACCCATACAATCCTTGCACCCACTGTTCCATACTCTCTTATATTCTCCTTCCACTTCTTGCTTATCATCAGACATACTCCCTCTCTTGCCCTCTCATTCTCACTGACTCCCGCACATATACCTACACTGTATTCCCATTCTCTCATCCTTTCACCTTTCCATTTAGTTTCAGTCAATCCACATATATCCACTTTTGCATCCTCAAGCACCTGGACAATCTCTCTCTCTTTCACTTCATCATTCACTCCTCTCACATTCCACGTTCCTACTCTCAGAATGTCCTTTGTCCGTTCCTTAGTCGTCAACGTATGGTCCGTCCGGGTCCGAGGCGCTTTATTTGCTTTTTTAGTTAGTTCTTTTTACGGGGTGGGGCACTAACCCACCACCAACCCTTTTAGTCGCCTCGTACGACAAGCAGGGATACTGGGGGAGTACTCTTGAAACCCCCCTACCCCCAGGGGGTACAGATGTACAGATAGCTAGATAGCTAGATATAAAGATGTATATATAAATATATATATATAGATAGATAAATAGATAGATATAAAGATATAGATATATACATAGATATAGACAGATAGATAGATAGATGGATATATATACTGTAAATAGATAGATATAGATATAGATATAGATGTAGATAGATAGAGAGATAGATAAAGATATAGAAAGAAGTAGATATATATATATGGATAGATAGATAGATAGATAAATAGATAGATAGATATAAATAAATAGATAGATAGATAGATATAGATATAAATATATAGATATATATAGATAGATAGATATAGACATATATATATATGTATATATATATATATATATATATATATATATCTATATATATATATATATATATATATATATATATATACATATATATATATATATATATATATATATATATATATATATATATATATATATATATATATATATATATATATATATAAACACAAACGTTATCAGGAACACCTTTAATACATTGGTGACGTTTCGACAACTCGTTTGTCATTTTCAAACCTATAAAAAATACAATAAAATCAAAGTAAACACTATGTCTATGATAAAAATACGAAAACTTAAGTAAAAAACCAAAGTAAAACACCATGTCTAATAAAATACAAATGAAGAATTATTATGATAAGATGAGGAAATGAATTATACATTGCTAACGTTGGTGGGATGCTGCTAACTACAAGGAAAATTTAAACAGAAATACATGTAATAAGACAATACATAAGTCAAACTTTAAAAACAGAGAAGGGGCGTGGAGCAGTCGTGTGTGCCCAGCGTGGGCACCTACAGCCCACTGGGCACACACGACTGCTCCACGCCCCTTCTCTGTTTTTAAAGTTTGATTTATGTATTGTCTTATTACATGTATTTCTGTTTAAATTTTCCTTGTACTTAGTAGCATCCCACCAACGTTAGCTATGTATAATTCATTTCTTTATCTTATCATAATAATTCTTCATTTGTATTTTATTAGACATGGTGTTTTACTTTGGTTTTTTACTTAAGTTTTCGTATTTTTATCATAGACATGGTGTTTACTTTGGTTTTATTGTATTTTCTATAGGTTTGAAAATGACAAACGAGTTGTCGAAACGTCACCAGTTTATTAAAGATGTTCCTGATAACGTTGGTGTTTATCTTCATATTGAGACTACGCTTCCCCCATGGTGAATCTATTGCATCTGTATATATATATATATATATATATATATATATATATATATATATATATATATATATATATATATATATACATATATATAAATATATATATACATATATATAAATATATATATATATATATATATATATATATATATATATATATATATATATATATATATATCAACAACTGAGGTGCCCGTGGGGAATCTTATACTATATATCCAGCCAAGGAGAAGCAAGATGATTTTCCACTTCATATTTATTTCAGGTGACTAGTTTCGGGATGCTTATCCCATCTTCAGACCTAAAAGCATTAAAAACAATATTGCAAATTACATAAAGTTTTAAAAAACATTTTAAAATATCCATAAGAAATACAAAAAAGTTACCAAAAAAGCATGTGACAATGACCGATTACTATAAAAAATGTATTTTTTTAAAATAACAGACTAGAGTAATAAAAGTGAGAGTGTTACCTCTGTGAGTTGGCAGCTAACACTGAAAATCCTGAACACAGTGTTTCATAAAGAAAAGTGTCATAAAGCTTCTGAATCGTCAACAAACCAGTGTGAAGCAAAAGAACCAAGTAAAGAATCAATGAACCAAGTATCAAAAGGCCGATTCATCGATACAAAACACTATAATCCTAAGGTATACAACTTTGTTGATGATTCATAGTTATTTAATGAAGGCTTAAGTTTGTGAATGTACAAAGACTCCAAAATTCGCAGTTCCAATCTGTCATTACTACTATGTAAAATACTGAAATTATCCATATTACAAGTATGGCCCATATCGAAACAGTGGTTCCTAATCTCTGACAAAGTTGGGTTAGACAGTGGCAAAGATGTTCTATGAGACAAGCCTCTGTGCTCACACACACGAATTTTGAGGTTCCGAATTGAACTCCCAATATATCTAGCTGTACAGCTAGAACAGGCATATAAATATACTATGTTTGAGCACAGTGGCTTTGGGATATTATCTTTACATCGAAAAAATGAACCTACAGTAAAAGGATTTACAAATACAAATCTAAATGAGATTTGAGGATAGACACGCTTGAGTATTTTCAAAAGCTGGTTCCTAATATTATAACTGACATGACCATAAAAGGGAAACCTGATATAATGTATGTCCTTAGCTGCAGTTGCTGCCTTCCTAGAACCACATAATATCTGGTTTAAAAAATCTTTTACCATCCTAGGAAACAACGTAGTAGGGTAATTATTATTGGTGAAGAATTTACTCAGGAAATCAATTTCATCATGAAAAGATGTCCAGTTCAAACTAAGTGCATAGCATCTATGAAGTAAAGTCCTTACTGAATT
>NC_137057.1:42858020-42863020 GCF_032717465.1 Coenobita brevimanus
TGTGCGGGGGGGAGGGGGATCAGGTGGGGCCAGGCATTATCCCAGCCTGGTGTTGGGTAGAGGAAGATCTTCCACACATGCCTACCAAAAATCACCTGTGAAACTTGAAAAATGTGCAAATGACGGACCTCGCAATTGCAAAATGTATGGATATGTTGTCGGGTGTCACCGTGAGAAAACGTAGTGACATATCCATACATGGTCAGGATGTGGCGCGTAAAAAAGAAAATCAGAAACATGCTACATGTACTCCACACACGGGTGAATAAGACCCCTATACAAACTCATCAGTCGTCTAGTTTAATGAAAACACGCAGTCGGCTTAGTGTACTTAATCTCTTGGCGGGAGATTTTGCACGGGTGGTAGTATAGTCTTTTCAAGATTCGTAAAGAAAGAAAACCCAAGGATATAAAGAGACAATGAAGGACTGAGCTGTGTTTTGTTAAACATTGTGGGATATTCCTGTGGAAGATTTTAACCGGGCAGGTGTAGATACTGAATATACAGTATATACATATACATATACTGAATATATAGATAGATAGATAGATAGATAGACAGATAGATAGATAGATAGATAGACAGATAGATAGATAGATAGATAGATATAGATAGATAGGTAGAGAGAGAGAGAGAGAGAGAGAATCAGAAATGATAGTCAGGTCAGAAAGTAGTCAGCCACAGCTTCATCATATCATTATTTAAAAAAACTGAAGAAACGGACACCGAAACAAGCATTTAGGACTGTCAAGGATAGACTCATCGGAGTGAGAGTGGATGGGGATTAAAATGCAGTTCAGAAAATCACTGAAAAATAGAGGGGAGACAGCTGGTGACAGGACAGAGCACTGAGGAACACCACTATCTATAGTTTTAGAAGATGAATAAAGGCAGTCTACAAAAGCAGCTACAGAACGACCACAAAGGAAGCCTGAGATGAAGGCACAAACAGGAAAAAAACCATAAAAGCGCTCTTGGGAAATCATTAGTTTTTGCCAAATTCGGTCGACAGCTTTGGCTATGACAGGTACAATGGCAAACGTTTCGCCACAGGCCCGAAAGGAGGATGGCCAAAAATCATAAGGTAAGGTGTACATCACCAGTGGAGTATTGCCAACAGAAAAAAGTTTATGAGAGGACAATGCTTCATAATCTTCTAGTTAAACATACCCTGAAACACTTTACAAAAACAACATACTGACACAATTGGACGATACTGAGAGGGTTAGGAACGACCACCTCTTTTCGGAAGAGGTTGAATGAAAGCAGACTTCCAGCAAGAAGGTAAGACACAAGTTGACAGACATAGGCAAAAGAGTTTACCTAGACAGGGTGCCAACACAGACACAGCTTCTGAGAGCAACAGGAGGTACCTCATCAGGTCCATACACCTTGGGGGTGTTGAGACCAGTGAAAGAAGAAAATATGATCCCTCAAGAATTTGTAATGACTGGCATCAGGATGTCAGAGGGGTAAGAATATGAAGAGATGGCACCGGAATCGTCCAAAGTGGATGTGGGCAGGTCACATTTCTCGTGGTAAAGATAACAGATGGTCACTGAGGGTAACTAAGTGATAGCCAGGAGATGGATTACGAAGAAGACACAATAACAAACATGATGGAGGAGTAAAATAAGATTTCCTAGGACTGAATGGACGACACTAACAACAAATAGGTTAGAATGGAGAATGATTTTCGACATTTATTTTTTCCCCAGGGTGTGATATTCAGGCAGAAGATTGTAAAATGAAATGTTCAAATCTGAGCCCCACTTTCCTTTCTTGCTTCGTAGGGAATCTGAGGATATATATATATATATATATATATATATATATATATATATATATATATATATATACTACTACTACTACTTCTGCGATTGCCTCTCAATGTCCCAGAACAATTCACTGGCTCTTATGACATGAAGTTTTTCATCAAAGAGGTAGGTCATATCTTGTATAGTAGGAACTTTCTGTAACTGTATTTTTTGGACCAAATAAAATTTATGATGATGATATTATTATTATGATTATTATTATTATAATAATAATAACAATAATAATAGTAATAATTATTATTATTATTATCATCATCATTATCATCATCATTATTATTAAAGTTTTCGTCACAACAAACACGTTAGAACTGACTTCCATACTTCTATATTTATATCGGATTACCAGTTATTATATCATTATCTACTTCAGAAATAATTGAAACAGCATTTACAGAATTAATTCATCCTTACTACAGATGCTATTCACAAGACGAAGTAATGAGCCGGTATTATAGGTGTGTGTGTGTGTGTGTGTGTGTGTGTGTGTGTGTGTGTGTGTGTGTGTGTGTGTGTGTGTGTGTGTGTGTGTGTGTGTGTATGGGTGGGTGGGTGGGTGGGTAGGTTGGTTTTTGGGTGTATTTGTGTGTGTGTGTGTGTGTGTGTGTGTGTGTGTGTGTGTGTGTGTGTGTGTGTGTGTGTGTGTGTGAGACAGAGAGAGAGAGAGAGAGAGAGAGAGAGGGTGGAGGTGGAAGGGCGTGGTCAGGTGCTCACAACGTAAGCTCATTGGTGTTATAACACCTGTGTGGGACTTACCTGTCTCCACCTCCTTAACCCCTCTCATACCTACTTCCCTCCCTTCCTCTTCTCCCCTTTTTCCCAATGCCTCCCTAGCTTTCTCTTCCCTCCTTTTCTCTCACTCTTCCATTTCTTTCTCCCTTCCTCCCATTTCTCTCCCCTTTCCTTTCCTACTTCCTTCTTCCTCTCCCTTCTCTCTCTCCTACCTTCCCGAAGTCTCATGCCTCTCCTGCTCTCCTGCTCCTGTTTTCTTGGTTCTCACTTTCTCCTCACTCTCTCAGTCACACACATCTAACCACCCACCCAATCCAACACAAAACATTTGTCATCTCACTTTCTCTCTCTCACTTTCTATCATTAACTCTCCTCCTCTTTCTGACTCCCTTCAACCTCTGTCTCTTCGCCGCACTGTTGCATCTTTATCTCTTTTCTATCGCTACTTTAATGGTCACTGCTCCTCTGAACTGTCTGCTTGCATTCCTCCACTTCTACGACGGGCGCGTAGCACCCGTCCGGCAGCAAACTCTCATCCCTTTTCTGTCCAACTCTCTAATGCAAGAGTTAACCGTTACTCCCAGCCTTTCATTTATGCAACAGGTCAGCTCTGGAACTGTCTCCCTCTGTCTGTATTTCCTGATGCCTATGATCTCCAGTCTTTCAAACGCAGTGTGTCCAGGCATCTCAAATTGATCGGATCTTGAATTTGGCTCTCTATTGTATTTTGTTTTTCTCTTGGAGGGAACTGTTACTGCGGGCTCATGGCCTTTGGTTCCTTCTTCCTCGCATAAAAAAAAAAAAAAAAAACATGAAGACTAGATCCTTTTGAACATATGGAACCCACTGAACAGACTAAACCTGACTGAACCAGAACCAGTACCTCGTGTGTGTGTGTGTGTGTGTGTGTGTGTGTGTGTGTGTGTGTGTGTGTGTTTGTGTAGCCAGGATCACCATATCACCACAACATATCACAATCACCATATCACACCATACCTAATATAGCAGTGTATAGCACTCCATACATCCATTTTTATCTCACGTACAACCATTATTTTTGAAAACTATTTAGTTGTCTGGTGGTGCAAGAAAGGAGAATAACCACGTCATCGTACTGAATGGGTTTACAACTCACACTGTCAAAATGCGCAACATCACATGCATCCCCTCTCTTCTTACTCTCCTCTTTGAATCTCCTCTCTACCTTCCAATCACCGCTTTCCTTTTTTTTTTCCATCTTCTACTCTTCTTTCTTTCTGTTTCGCCTCAGTTGTAACTCTCACATCTCCTCTCCCTTTATCTCCATCCTCTCCCCTCCACAAATTCATTCCATTATTCTTCATCTGTCTTTAATTTATTCCTCTATCTACTCCCCTTCCTTCCCGTCATTCTCTTTCCTTCTCCCATCATCTCCCCCATCTCCCATCTCCACCTTCATTCCAGAGTCCTCCTTTGTTCTCCCATTTATTCTTGCCACCTCTCCCTCTCCTTTTCACCATCCCTCTCCTCTTTCTTTCATGCTCTTCCTCTCTCCTTTCTCTCCTTTCTCACACTACACCACGCACATCATTGGATTAGTATGTAGTCTCAATTTATAGCTCTATGAAAAATCATGAATATATTTCTATATGCATCTTGTGCAGTTTTCGTGACCTCACTAATAAAATGACCTTGTTGTTTTAAAATCACTTTTAAATTATGGTAATAACTTTTTTTTTTTTCACACATCTAAGACAAAAGAAAATCTACAGCAGTCCAAAAAATACTAGAAAATCAACCTATTCAGATTTTTCATGTAATCATTAGAGGTACTTCTTCAAAAGAAAACAAGCTTGCCGTGGCGAGGAAGCTTGTGCATCGCAGTCATCAGCGGAGCTATACTAGTCTGGTCCAGCCATACTAGACAAGTTCCTTCTTAGGCATCACCAGAAAAATCTTACTTCGCAGTAAGTGGCCGACTTGGCCCTGTGAGCAACCAGCTCACACCTAAACAAATACAACTAATTCTATCAAATCATGGGCCACAGTTCCTAACAGCAATGGAGAAACTGACAATAACGCGATCAAATCTACTCTGGAGCAAGGGGTGCGAAGAATGTCTATGTTTCTCACTATAGCCGCCTTTGGAAACTAAATCATGGGACTTGAAACGTCCTCATTCTTGCTTGTGAAGGCAAGTTGGTTCTCCTTATCAGGGATGCGAGTGATGTAAACAAAGATATCACAGGTCTTAGTGAGGTCACAACACCTGGTGAGGCATTTGTAGAACTGTCTGATATTTATGTCTTGCGATACAAAGGAAAACATGAAAAGATGCAACATGGCTAATGATTTTTTATCAATAATAACTTAAACGGAAATAATGAAACAGACTTTAGTATTAAGTAAATGAAACTACAGGAGACCTAATAACATAAATGTTAAAAAATGGA
>NC_137057.1:42870520-42930520 GCF_032717465.1 Coenobita brevimanus
TCTCATCCTCTTCTAATTCATGGTTCACCCCAGCTGCTTCATTTCTTGCCCTCACAGGTTACTGGTAGAGTTGTTCTCCCCTAAGCCACTTCATTCCAATTTGCTTTATACCATACACACTTCTCACACTCGGTCACACTTCAAGTTAAAAATATATTTCAACACTATCCTTCCTGCTGCGTCTAGACCTCATCAATTCCCTCATTAACTCCACTTCTAATCTGTATACTGTCATCAATCTCCCACCACACCTTCTCTCTATTGGCTATATCATAACATAGTCTGATCTGCCCATAGCAATGCACTACGTCTACTTTAACACGTCCCTGGTCTTTCAAACTCTTTCAATGTCCTCTTTCACTCTGCTAAGTCATCTAACTCCACATACAGACCTGCAGCACTTCATCAAAGCACTTGCATCCTTTTTCGGTCCCTAGTATTCAAAGATCGATGCATGCATCAATACAGGACCGTCAGGGTCACTTTGCTTTCCCACTTCCCCATGCTTCACATTGCCCTAATATGCCTCCTCTCCTATCCTACGACTTGCTTGATGTCCCATAGTTCTGTCTGGTTCCTTGCCCACTTTTAAACTCCTACAATACTATGTATCCTCCTACTCTTGAGCGATCAAGCTTACATAGCGTTGTACTCCATGTGTTTGTTAGATGTCATCACCTCGGTTTTTCTTGTATTCGATAAACTTCTTCCATTTAATATGAAGACTTTTTCTGCTTATTCTGGCAAACTCGATTCATCAAGTAGTTCAGTGTGGCGAATCTGTTTAACCTTCTGGCTAATTTTTTATTCGTGGTGTGGTAAATCTTTTTCATCTTCTGGGTAATTTGTTTTTGTTTGTGGTGCGGAAATTCTTTTTCATCTTCCTGCTAATTTGGTTTTATTTGCGGTGTGGTAAATCTTTTAAATCTTCTGCCTAATTTGTTTATATTTGTGGGATGTAGAGTTCAGATAATGATAATACAATAACGATGTCGACGACGAAGATATTAAATTGATTCCTAAAGAACTAGACTGAGAAAGATTTATTCTCTCTCAGTCAAACCCCCCTCCAACATTCCCCCACACTTCTCTCCTGTCGTACCCTGCCCTGCCTTCCCCTAAATTATGCTGCCCTTCCCTGCCTTCTTCTGCATTACCCTGCCTGCATTCCTCTTCCTTACCCTGCCTTGCATTCCTCTTCATTACCCTGCCCTGCTTTTCATTACCCTGCCCTGTCCTGCTCGGCCCTGTGTCCCTTCAAACATCAGGCAGGTTCTGTAATCACTTGACCTAATCGACCCTCTCCCCTTCCTCTACCACAGTCGGCACACCACCTGAGGTGATCTTGGATATCTTGCTAGAAATCTTCAGCCTTGAAAGTCTCGTGTAGGTCCTCCTGTGTCTGCTGTCGAAGCTTGGCTTTGTGAGTACGACAGATAGATATAGAAAATTTGATGGAAAAAGAGAGAGAGAGAAAGTTATTATCTAATACTTTTTATGTTATAGTAAAAACATATGTATTAAGATATGAAACTTACATTCACGATCATTGTCACATTTGTGGAAATTCTACTTTAAGTGTTACACCGTGGTTGTTGTAGGCTGAAAAAAAAATAATAATAATAACCTCTACAAATAATCTCTAACGTGAAAAAACATGTATAACGCCTGTAAGTTCTCTCTCTCTCTCTCTCTCTCTCTCCCCCCACAGCTCCTCGAATTCATCTCATGCTTGCTTGGTGGAGTTCTTGGAATTCTTGGATAACATGTAACCCGTTGAACCGACCTGAACCAACGTGAACCTGAACCAGGACCAATCTCCATTCTGTGTGTGTGTGTGTGTGTGTGTGTGTGTGTGTGTGTGTGTGTGTGTGTGTGTGTGTGCTGCGCGCACGAGTGTGTATGTGAATTAATCTAAAGCAGCATCTTACAATGTTTTTATTACCTGACTAATACACAGATCGTAATTATTTTTTACCCAGTTCTAAATAAAGGTATTTTAAGTAATAAAAAGTATCATATGATTTCATTTCCACTAGAGGTATAAGGAACGGTAATGTTTAAATATATATATATCTTTTTTCAACATAACCCTTGATGGTAGTTCTTCAAGGGAACATTGTTTTGTCTTGGTGCTGAAGCCTGTGCATTCCAGTCATCAAAGGAACTATACTAATCAGGTGCAACCACACTGGGAAGTTTCTTTACTACGGATCACAAGAAAACTGTTCCTCTGACACTAAGCGCCTGAACTGGTCATACGAGGCACTAACTCAAATATTTTTTCTTGTAGTTTACTATCTTGCAGTCTACCAGGTTCTTTTCACTAGATAGGGAAGGAGTTGAGAGACGTTCGTATAACCAGTTAGCGAAGTTGCCCGGCTATATCGATGCCACCATATGAAGGCTTCCCTCACCAGCACCAGCCTCTTTCTAAACCACAAAGGCGAGTTCTATCTAACCATGGTCCTTAATCTTCAGCAGCGATGCAACAGATGACTTTGGCGTAGTCAGCGCTGGTGCGGAGCAAGAGGTGTCAAGAATATACGAATTTTTACAATCAAGGCGTCTTTGCAAACGAAACCTTGGGATGAGCAGTCGGCATGAAGTGTCCGGTCGTCTCTCATGTTTTTCTCTCCATGGACTTTGAAAACCAGTGTGGTGAGTCCGTAGCAACTGACAATGACGACACTATCCGGCCACATAATATAATATCATCAGTGTCGGCTGTGCGGGGTTACCACACGAAGGTGAACGAAGTCGTTGTACAGTAAACGTAGGAGTGTTCGGAAAGACATTGAAAAATACTGATAGATGTCCCGTGGAACAAGAAAAAAAGAACCCTTCCTGAAAATGGAACAGACGAAAGTAGGAGATACAAGCAATCGAAAAACGCACTTTCTCATGCAAGGAAGAAACAACCAAAGACTGAAAACCCCAAAAGTTCTTCTTTACACGGAAAACAAAACACAATAATGCAAATTTGAAGGTCCACTTATTCTGAGATATGACTGAGGTCAGAGGCAAAGGAAAATACAGGCTGAAGAAGGCAGTTCCGGAGCTGACCTGCTGCATACGTGAATGACTGAGTATCGTTTACTCTAACATTAAAGAACTGGACAGAGAAGGGGTAAGAGTGTGCTGCCAGAAATGTTCTACGCGCTCCGATAATGGACGAAGGGTGCAAGTAGACGTTTCAGAAACACACCAAAACAGCAATGGTGCAAAGATAGAGATACAACACTGCAGAGAAAAGAGATAGGTTCAAGGGAGTCAGTAAGAGAGGGGATGGTAATAGACGATAACCCTTTGATTCAACCATGTTAAGAAGAACGGTATGTGGGGAACGACTCGAACGTCAAATATGCTAGATGGACTCCACACACGGGCGAATAACACCCATATACAAAGTCAACAACTGTCTCGTGTAACGAAAACATGGAGTCGGTTTAGTGCACGTATACCCTTGGAAAAAGATTTTGCACGGGTGGTAGTATGATCTTTTCAAGACCTGTAAAGAAAGAAAACCCAAGGATATTAAGAGACAATGAAACTTTGAGCTGTGTTTTGCTAAATATTAAGAGATATTCCTGATGAAGATTGTAACGAGACAGAAGGTATAGATACTATATATATATATATATATATATATATATATAGATAGATAGATAGATAGATAGATAGATAGATAGATATAGATATAGATAGATAGATAGATAGATAGATATAGATATACATATACATATACACATATATCCAGAGAGAGAGAGAGACAGAGAGAATAAAAAATGATAGTCAAATCAGAAAGTAGTAAGCCACAGCTTCAGCACATCATGACTTAAAGAACTGAAGAAACGGACACCGAAACAAGCATTTAGGAAAGTGAAGGATGGAGCCATCTGAGTGAGAGTGGACAGGGATAAAAATGCAGTTCATAGAATCAATTATGAATAGAAGGGAGAAAGCCGGTGAGAGTACAGAGCACTAAGGAACACCACTATCGATAGTTTTAGAAGACGAATATAGGCAGTCTATAATAGCAGCTACAGAACGACCACAAAGGAAGCTTGAGATGAAGGCACAGACAGAAAAGAAACCATAAATGCGCGCTTGGGAAATCATCAATTTTTCCCAAACTCCGTCGATAGCTTTGACTATGACACGTGCAATGACAAAGGTTTCGCCACAGTCCCAAAAGGAGGATGGCCAAAAATCATAAGGCAAGGTGTACATCACCAGTGGAGCATCGCTAACAGAAAAAAGTGTATGAGAGGACAATGCTCCAGAATCTTCCAGTTAAACATACCATCAAACACTTTTCTAAAACAACATACTGAGGCAACTGGGCGATACTGAGTGGGTTAGGAACGACCACCCCTTTTCGGAAGAGGCTGAATGAAAGCAAACTTCCAGCAAGAAGGTAAGGCACAAGTTGACAGATATAGGCAAAAGAGTTTACCTAGACAGGGTGCCAGCATAGACCAGCCAAGTGAACAAATTGGACTGTTTCGAAGCTAAGCGACAGTTGACCATATAAAAATTTTAAAGTAAGTAAGAAAACTTATAAACATGAAAATAGCGTTTCCTGGATAGCAAGGAAAAACGTAAGTAATATAAACAGGTCATATCCCAGTTAGAGCAGACGCCAGACAGACAACCAAGGCAACGGAGAGGCAGGCCCGAGATGAGTGAAGGGAAGAGCCAGACAAGGAGCAAAATGAAGATATGAAATGCGGAAATTCGCTGGTATTCGGAAATTTGCTGCTATTCTATGAAACAGGCTAATAAGCAATACTGTAGGACGTGATGGAAAATGATGAAAGAGGTTTTTACGCTGCAGTGGCCTGACTGAGGCTGCTGCTATAGATGCATATATATATGTATGTACAGTATGTATACTGTGTGTGTGTGTGTGTATCTGTGTGTGTGTGTGTGTGTGTGTGTGTGTGTGATGAGTATAGAAGTGTGCTTTAACACCAGTTTGAAAGCATCTGCTCCTGTATACTTATACAAGTGTTCTTCCTTCAAGAGGCATGTCGCATGCAAACGATAAACGCCAGCAGAAGTTATTGCTCTAGTGAGCTTAATAAATACTTATGCTAATTCGGAAGCGAAAACTTACAAATTTGGTCAATTAAGCAAAAACTGATGGTGTAAGATGATTTAAAGTGAGGCGAATTATGAGGCGGTAAAATGTAGATGCTCTCTCTCTCTCTCTCTCTCTCTCTCTCTCTCTCTCTCTCTCTCGTCAGAAGAATTTAGTAAACGACCACTGTATAGCAATATTACACTTAAACTCAATAAGGACCATGTTGCAGTAGTTGCGAGAAAGTCGTCGAGTACAAGAAGGCTAATTTTCAAAAACTGAACGCAATTGTAAATAAAAGTGACTGGAATTCATCTGTTCAAACATTGGCTATTAACGCGGAATGGAAAAGAAACTTAACAAAAAAATTAATAACAAAAGAGAAACGAAGATGTCCGAATAAACTTCAAGGAATTGTGTAAGTCGAAAGAAACCAGGGGGAAGCTTGGGATGGGAAGAAACCAAATGTCTCCTCTGAAAGATGTTACTGGAGAAAAATAAATAAATAAATGTTAACTAAATAGAATATTTTTATTACAAACTGTATAAGAGTAACATTGTGACTGAAGAGCCAGTTCAGGATATGGAAATACTGCAATGACAAAAACGCAGCAATAGAACTGAAAAAAAAAAAAAAAAAGTCTCTTATGAGGAATGAATAGGGATAAAGCATGAGGTGAAAACGATGGCACCAATGATCTCATTAAAGATACATGTGACTTTGGAGGTGAAGACTTTTTACAATATGCTTAAAGTAAAAATCAAGAAAAAATATGAATTAGTTCTGCTGTAGATGCAGACCAGCCAAGTGAACTAACTGGGCTGTTTCTTAGCTATGACACAGTTGGACATATTAAAGTTTTTAACAAAGTAACAAAGAAAACTTTTAAACATGAAAAGAGAGTTTCCTGGATAGCAGGGGAAAAAAGCAGGAAATATAAATAGGTCATGTCCCAGGCAGAGCAGATAACAAACGGACAACCAGGGCAACGGAGGGGCTGGCCCGAGATGAGTGAGAGGAAGAGCCAGACAAGGAGCAAAATAGAGATATGAAATGCGGAAATTTGCTGGTTATTCGATGGGCCAGACTAATAGCTAAACTGTACGACGGGATGAAAAATCATGAGAGGTCTTCGCCCTGAAGTGAACTGACGAGGCTGCTGTTATGAATGTATATATATATATATATATATATATATATATATATATATATATATATATATATATATATATATATATATATATATATATATATATATATGTGTGTGTGTGTGTGTGTGTGCGTGTGTGTCTGTGTGTGTGTGTCTGTGTCTGTGTGTGTGTGTGTGTGTGTGTGTGTGTGTGTGTGTGTGTGTGTGTGTATGTGTGTGTGTGTGTGTGTGTGTGTGTGTGTGTGTGTGTGTGTGTGTGCACGGGCGGCCGAAGGCTTTAATGGTGTCTAATGTTCATCTAAATGTGTCTCAGTGTTCGGCCACACTTGCTCCAAACATGTGACCGTCAAGAGGAAACCAGGCTCAGGGGTTCGTCCAACGTTAAGACTACGAGTAAGATACTGCAGCGGCTGTAACCCGGTGCGTCGCTTCGTCTTGTCAATCACATGTTTCAAACAAGTGTGGCCGCACCTAACACCAGCTTGCAGGCTTCTGCTCCGTGTACTTAAACATGTGTTCTTCCTTCCACACGCATACCGTAGGCAAATGATTCACGCCACGCCAGCAGATGCTTATTAACTTCATTACCTTAAGAAATACGTTCCTAAATTCAACAGCCGTATCTTACCATTCAGTCAATTACAGGAGTAATTGGCAGTGTCGGATGTGTTAATATGTCGGGAATTATTAGTAAGAAGAGCATATCTTTGAAAAAGTGAGGTTTAGAAGAAACACTAAGTGATAAGAGCGAGTACATGTGTGTGGGAGGAGGAGGAGGAGCGAATGAAGGTCACAGGTTGGTGGAGTTGCTACTGATCGGAAGACTCTGACTATAAGTAATAAATAATAATAATAATAATAATAATAATAATAATAATAATAACAATAACAACAACAAATAATAATGCACGTAATCAGCATCACCGTATCATAATAGTGGTAGTAGTAGTAACAATAATAATAATAATAATAATAATAATAATAATAATAATAATAATAATAATAAAAATAATAATGATAATAATAATAATTATTATTATTATTACGAGGACAACTGTAGTCGAGTGTCACAAATCTTCTAAAGCACTCAGGTGTTGTGTTCCTCAGGGTTCTGTTCCTTCACGGAGTCTCTCCTATTCATTATGTATCAAAAAGTCATCTTTACATCCTTCCCTCTTTACATTTTGAAACAATAAACCTATAAACATATTTACAGTAATCCCACTTAGTTGTACATGGCCAGTATTTTAATCAGTACAATGTGAAAATAAAACTTTATGCCAAATACAAGGGAAACAATTTAGTTAGAAATATTCGTAAAAAAAAAAAAAAAAAAAAAACACGATAAGCAACATTCAAAGTGAAATCACATGTCACCTGTGTAATGAAACCACCTGTCGCCGTTGTAGTTATACGATTCTGATTAACTATATTTATAACCTTAATACATACTGTGAACTCACACTCCTATCACACTTACAGGCGTACAGTAAATGGTGAAAATATTATGGTGGAAGAACTGATCGATGGATTAGGTGAGACGAGGTATTTTATTACATTTTTCCTCATAACGGTCTTTATTTTTCTACTTTAGCTGGGAAATCTGCCAGTACAGAGGTTAATGAATGCAAGATCTAATCCATGTATCTCCTAAGGTATATAAAATCGTCTGGAGATACCACTAACAAAACAAGAAAAAAATCTTTCTCAGACTATTATGTCCTACAATGTAGTTTCATTAACCTTATCTCTCTCTCTCTCTCCCCCCCCCCTGTCTCTCTCTCTCTCACTCTTTCTCTCTCCTTCCACTACCCACTTTCCCCTCCAGTCTATCACCGTCTTTCCACCTTCCCTCCATCCCGCCTCTTCTCACTATCCCTAATTATTTCCCTTCTCTCTCAAGGTCCTTGCATGCTATACTCCCCCTTTCCCTCCCTCCTCCTCTCTCTCACCGCACCCCCTTAACTCACTCCCTCCCTTCTCCGTCCCTACTTTCCTCTTCTCTCCTTCTTCCCTCATCCTCCCCCCACTACCTCACCTTTACTTCTGCACATTTCCCCTTCCATCTCCCCTTACATTCTCCTCGGTCTCATATCCCTATAAAAGACGGAATCCACACCTCTCCTCTTCACTCCACTCACCTTCTCTTCCACAGCGAAGAATCAGGTAACCTCATTCATAAAGTTAATTCAGATACGACCCATTTCATACGTGCCACCACTTAACATTTCTTCACCTCTGGGCACTTCTTGTGGTGAAACAATGTAAAAATCTCTTTTACGACTGGTTACCCTTTCACTACTACTAAGTCTTTTCTGTTAAATACGCAGTAAAACCATCTGATATTCTTTACTTATGGGATAAACTCTGCTACAGAATTGGCTAAAATCCTTGATTACCTTAGAGAAAACCAACAGCTTTCACATCCTAGAGCAAAATAAGTTACTATTATTGTGTACATATGCAGCATAAAATCTCAGTGAACCTTTGCCAGTAACTCACTCAGGATCTATAGCCATAATTTTATTACCATATTCCCTCTTAGTAATATATGGAAAAATTCACCTGATTAACTAAAGCTAAGCAGATTTCATTTCTTCTATAAACTGCCTTTTTTTTTTTTCCTCTGACTATCTTTTAGCAGGGAAATAGCATTATCGATTGAATTAAAAAAATATATCGGAAGTTGTTTGATCCTTGGTTCTCTTGGCATTAATTTCTCTCTAACTTGGCATAAAATTGTCATCTCTCCATCGTGAATTCTGATTTGCCATAACGGGTTAACACTAGAACAGGAAGATAGTCAAAGAAAGGATGTAACGACGTAGCTTTGTCCTATTCTACCACTGAGCTGCATGAAATAAGCTGCAAAAAGATGTAAATCTGGGACAAATTAAGTTGAAAAGGAATATAAGCACGTAACCTTCCCAATTCTTCACTCCTCGCTCACGCTTCCCTCAGTTTCCGTCTCCATTCCAACACTCACTGCCCACTCATCCCTCACCTCCCTTCCCATACCTGCCTTACCACTTCCCCATTCGCTGCCCACTTATCCTTCACTCTCCGTCCAATTACCTGCCTTGCCAATTCCAAACTCATTCCTCACTCATGCCCCGCTCTTCCCCCCCCACCCTTTACATTCCTTCCCTACCCTCAGAGACATTCCTCACTCATCCCCCATTTTACTTCCCTTTACATTCCATCCTCATTCCCACACACACACACATACACACACACTCCCCACTCATCGCCCACTCTCCCCCCACTTACCACATCCTATCTCACTCCTGACACATCCTTCACTCTCCCTACCCTTATTTGCTTTCAGTAATTTCCCACTCACTCTTCACGCTACCTCCCTTCACCTACCTACCCCACTCCCACAGTCACTCTCTCCCTCTCCCCTACAGGCACCACCACCACCACCACCACCACCACCACAACCACCACCATGCGGATGGCCCTTCTCAGCCTCTTCGTCATGGGTCTTCTGGCCGGAGGAAGTCTGGCACAGCTTCTGCCCTGCAGCGGGTCCAACGTCTTCCTTGACGTTGTTGTTCCTCCGCTTGGTTAGTGGCTGTGTTTTGGTTGTCGCCTGAATGACACTCTCATTTGCTGGTCCTCCTTCTAACTTGCATATTCAGTCTCATATTCATTGGCATACTCCCTGGTATGAGAAGGTATCAAATATAAAACACACACACACACACACACACACACACACACACACACACATCCATTCAGCAGTATTTATTGTATTTACTGATTCACTTACACATATTCAAACAGACAGTAAACCAAACACAGCTCAGAGAACGTTTCTGCTATATACTCTCACTCCCTCAGTCTTAACTGACTCCCACAGACACTCGCACTCGCTTCATCCCATGCAGGTTCACTCATACTCAAAGGATGCTCAATCTCACTCACTCATTTATTCAATACCCACTTATGGAGATTCGTGAAAGAAGTCTCCAGGACTTTATTACTCAGGTTCTTTCTCCTAATGTCACAGGTTTACTGTAAAGATGTTGCTTTATTTGCATTATTTTTACTACTAATGAATGGGTCGAATCTACCTAAACTTCGATCAGATAATAGACTTAGATTTGTAATCTTATTCTCAAAAGTCTAAAAAATTCACACAGCCAAAGCAGCAAACTAGGATAAGTCTTTCTTCCTCTCTCTCTTCCTCCCCGTTCTTTTCAGTTTATCTCAGTCTTTTCCCCTTCTGCCTTTGCCTCCTCCTGCACCTGCTACTCTACTAACACTCTCCGTAACCCTCCACAGCCAAAGCCATATGTGAAGGAGAGCATTCACTACCTCCAACTGTCTACCAACTCCTCTCCCTTTTTCACCGTCCTTCCTGTTTCCTCCCCTGTCTCCCTCTTCTCTCTTCCGTTTTTCAGATGCCTTCTCTGCCTCCCTCTTTTCTCCCCACCTCTAATAACCCCATTCTCCGAACCCTCTACAGTCGACGTAACATGTCAGGGGCCGCTTCTGTTACCCGCGTGCGAGATCAACTTGTTGGGCTGCGTCCTGGAACTTGACATACTCTGCGGAGGCCTCACAGAAGCCCTGCTGACAACAATAAAGGAAATTTTGACAGAGTGCGTCGCAGAGTTGGAACTTGAGGTGAACTTGGACCTTCTCGCTAACATTACCGGTAATGTCACTCTCCCCTACGCTGATTTTCATACTGTTACACGTTTTACACTGATTTTCGCAATGTCACTCTTTCATCCTAGTTTGCATAATGTAACTCATCTTAAGCTGATTTTCATATTGTCATTGTTTTAAGCCGATTGTTTTAAGCAGATTTTCACACTGTCTCTGTTTTACGCTGATTTTCATATTGTTCCTGTTTTACGCTCATTTTGATATAGTCACTCTGTGTTACGTTGATTTTCTTACTCTGTTTTATCCTGTCTCTCATACCATAGCTTTATGTTATGTGATTATTTTAATCTGGCTCTCATGCCCATTCTTCATGTTACGTGATTACTCTGGCTCCAATATCCTAGCTTTATGTTGTGTGATTCTGTTTTACACTGGATCTCATACTTTAACTTAATGCTATGTGATTCTATTTTACTCTCGCTCTCATACCCCAGCCTCATATTATGCGATTCTGTTTTTCTCTGACTCATATCGTCGATTTAATCAATTTTGTTTTACGTTGGCGCCAGTACAGTACCTTTATTTTATGTGATTCTGTTTTACTCTGGTTTCTATTATTTTGGTGGCAGTACTATGACTTGATTCAATTCTCACTACATGTTACTCATTCCAGGTTCGTGGTGCCGGAAGGCAAGAGAAAGCAACCTCAGTCACTCTCATTCTGTTTCTCAGCTGCATTATTTAATGGTCTACGTAAAGCTATCTTAAAATTACCTCACACTCATCCTCCTGTTATTCACGATTTACCCCAGATGCTTCACTTCTTGCTCTGACAGAAGACTGGCAGAGTCGTTTTCCCCTGAGCCACTTTATTTCAATTTGCTTTATACCAAACACGCTTCTCACACTCCTGGATTGTCACACCTCTATTCAAAAATCTTCTTCATCACTATCCATGCTCCTTCGTCTAGATCTCATAATTTCCCTCATTAACTCCACTTCTAATCTGTATACTGTCATCAATCTCCCACCACACCTTCTCTCTACTGGCTATATCATAAGGTAGCCTGATCTGCCCATTCCACTGCACTACGTCTACTTTAACACGTCCCTGGTCTTTCAAGCTCTTTCAATGTCCTCTTTCACTCTGCTATGTCATGTAATTCCACATACAGACCTGGAACACTTCATCACCAACACTTCCACCCTTTCTCGGTTACTAGTATTCAAAGATCGATCGCTGCTTGCATCATTACAGGACCATCAGGGTCACTTTGCTTTCCTACTTCCCCATGCTTCCCATTGCCCTAATATGCCTATTCTCCTAACTTACGACTTACTTCAGGTCCCTTAGCTCTGTCTGGTGCTTTGATCACTGTTAAATTCCTTAAACACTATATTTCCTCCTATTCTTTCGTGATCAAGCTTCATAGCGTTCTTCTCCATCTACTTGTTAACTGTTATCACCTCGGCTTTTCTTGTATTCGCTAAACATCTTCCCATTAATATGAAGACTTATTTTCAGTTTATTCAACCAAACTGGATTCATCAAGTAGTTCGGTGTGGCGAAAATGTTTAATCTACAGGCAAATTTGTTTTTCTTTGTGGTGTGGTAAATATTTTTAATCTTCTGGTTGATTTGTTTTTATTTCTGGGACGTAGAGTTCACATAAGTATAAGACGATAACGATGTCAATGACGAAGATATTACATAGATTCCTAAAGAACTAGAGTGAGAAAGATTTATTCTCTCTTAGTCACAGCCCCATCCAACATTCCTCCAAACGGCTCACCTGCCTTGCCCTGCCCTGCCTTCTTAATTATGTTTCCCTTCCATGCCTTCCTCTTCATTACCCTGCCTTGCATTCCTCTTCATTACCCTGCTCTGTCCTGGATTGCCTATGTCCTTTCAAACATCAGGCAGGTTCTCTAATCACTTGACCTAATCGACCCTCTCCCCTTCCTCTACCACAGTCGACACATCACCTGAGGTGAACTTGGATATCTTGGTACAAATCTTCGGCCTTGAAACCCTCCCGGAGGTCATCGCGTGTCTGCTGTCGAAGCTGAAGATACTAGGCTTTGTGAGTACGACAGATAGATATAGAAAAAATGATGGAGAGAGAGAGAGAGAGAGAGAGAGAGAGAGAGAGAGAGAGAGAGAGAGAGAGAGAGAATTATCTGATATTTTTTTTATTTTTCAGTAATAAAAATATGTATTAACATACGAAGCTTACTTTCACGATCATTATCACTGTGTTGTTGAAATTTTACTTTGTGTTAAATCGTAGTTGTTCTAAACTGAAAAAAAAAAAATCCATAAACTCTACAACTTATCTCTCACTGGAAAAAAAAAAAAAGATGCATAACGCCTGTAACTTCTCTCTCTCTCTCTCTCTCTCTCTCTCTCTCTCTCTCTCTCTCCCTCTTTAACCTGAAAAAAATATCTATAGCCCCAATAACTTATATCTCTCTAACCTGAAAAAAAAATCCAAAAAGAACTATAACTTCTCCCTAACATCAAAAAAAGATCAATAACCTCTGGAACCTCTCTCTCTCTCTCTCTCTCTCTCTCTCTCTCTCTCTCTCTCTCTCTCTCTCTCTCTCTCTCTCTTTATCCCGAAAAAAAAAAAAAAATCCATAACTCGTATAACTCACTCTGTCTATCCCTCTCTCTCCCCCACAGCTCACCGACTTCATCTTCTGCTTGCTTAGACTAATTTTTGGAATTCTTGGATAACATGGAACCCGCTGAACCGACTTGAACCAACGTGAACCGGAACCAGGACCAATCTCCATTCAGTGTGCATGTGCCTGTGTCTGTGTGTGTGTGTGTGTGTGTGTGTGTGTGTGTGTGTGTGTGTGTGTGTGTGTGTGTGTGTGTGTTCGCGCGCACGAGTGTGTAAGTGAATAAATCCAAAGCAGCATCTTACATTGTTTTTATTACCTGACTAACATACAGATTAAATATATATTTTTACTCAGTTCTGAATAATGGTAAGTGATAAAAAGTATCACATAAATTCATTTCCACTAGAACTATAAGGAAAGGTAATGTATAAATATATATAATTCCCTTTTCAACATAACCCTTAATGGTAGTTCTTCATGGGAACACTGCTTTGTCTTGGTGCTGAAGTCTGTGCATTCCAGTCATCAGAGGAACTATACTAATCAGCTGCAACCACAATAGGAAGTTTCTTTACTAGAGATCACATGAAAAGAGTTCCTCTGACACTAAGTGCCTGAACTGGACATATGTGGCACCAACTCAAATATTTGTCTTGTAGTTCACTATCTTGCAGTCTACCAGGTTCTTTTCACTGGATAGGGAAGGAGTTGAGAAACGTTCGTATAACCAGTTAGCGAAGTTGCCCGGCTATAAAGATGCCACCACGTGAAGGCTTCCCTCACCAGCACCAGCCTCTTTCTAAACCACAAAGGCGAGTTCCGTCTAACCATGGTCCTTAATCTTCAGCAGCGATGCAGCAGATAACTTTGGCGTAGTCAGCGCTGATCCGGAGAAAGAGTTGTCGAGAATATACGAATTTTTACAATCTAGGCGCCCTTGCAAACGAAACCTTGGGATGAGCAGTCGGCATGAAGAGTCCGGTCGTCTCTCATATTTTTCTCTCTATGGACTTTGAAAACCAATGTGCTGAGTCCGCAGCATCTGACAATGACGACACTACACGACCACATATAATATCATCAGTGTCGGCTGCTGCGGGGTTACCACTCTGAGGCGAATGAAATCACTGTACAGCAAACGTAGGAGTGTTCGGAGAGACATGGAAAAAAAACGATGGATGTCCCGTGGAACAACAAAAAATGAACCCTTCTTTACAATGCCGTGGAACAAGAAAAAAACAACCCTTCTTTACAATGGATCAGACGAAAGTAGGAGATACAAGCATTCAAAAACTGTAATTTTTCATACATGGAAAAAACAACCAAGGAGTAAAAACATAAGAGTTCTTCTTTACACGCAAAACAAAACACAACATTGCAAAATTGAAGATCCACTTATTCTGGGATGTGACGGGGGTCACAAAGGAAACTACAGGCTGAAGAAGGCAGTTCCGGAGCTGATCTGCTGCATAAATGAATCACTAAGAGTATCGGTTAACTCTTGCTTAAACAGCTGGACCGAGAAAGGGTGAGAGTGTGCTGCCAGAAATGTTCTGTGCGCCTGCCAAAATGGACGAGGGGTGCAAGTAGACTTTTCAGAAAACACCAAAACAGCGAGGGTGCAGAGATAAAGATACAACACTGCAGAGAAGAGGGATAGGTTGAAGGGAGTCACTGAGAGAGGACGTTAAAAGACGATAAGCCTTTGACTCAACCCTGTTTACAAGAACTGTATATTGGGAAACAACTTGACCTCTTCATTACAACTAATCTTTCAGCTTACACTGTTAATCTTTTCCCTGCGTTGGGTTCCTCCGATCACAATCTTATCACCCTAACCTGTCCTATCGCTCCGGTACGACCTATGGACCCTCCAAAGAAACGTCGTCTGTGGCACTTTGGAGCTGCAGATTGGGAGGCATTCAGGCAGTACTTCTTTGATTTTCCCTGGAATGATTATTGCTTCCATGGGCGGAAGCCATCTGAGTGTGCCTTGCCCATTACGGAGGTTATTCCCTCAGGCATGGAAGTATACATTCCTTTCTCATATCCTCTGACTAATGCACGAAATCCTTTGTTTAATCATGCTTGCTCTAATGCTGTCCGCAACAAGGGGAGGGCCTATGAAAGGTACGAGAACCAACCCACCCCTGATTAACATTTTTTATACGTTTCTGCCCAGAATCGTGCTAATTCTGTTCATCGCTCTGCTAAAAACAATTTCATCCGTACTAAATACTCTCAACTCTCCAACTCGAATTCTTCCCGCAACTTCTGGTACCTTGCCAAAAACCTTTCTAACAACTTTACCTCATCATCCTTCCCTCCTCTTTTCTACTCTGATGGCTCTGTAGTTATTTGTTTTACCGATAAAGCAGATCTCTTCACTCAGACTTTCTCCTCCAATTCTACATTAGACAATTCCAGTGCACTTCCTCATGGCTGAAATTAAAATTTCTTCAGCTGATGTGTTTTCTGCCATCACAGGCCTCAATACTAATAAGGCATATGGGCATGATGGAGTCCCTCCTGTTGTTCTCAAGAACTATGCCTGTGTGTTTACACCCTGCCTAGGCAAACTCTTTTGCCTTTGTCTATGAACTTGTACCGTTCCTTCTTGCTGGAAGTTTGCTTTCATTCAGCCAGTCCCAAAGAAGGGTGACCATTCCCAACCCTCTAACTATCGTCCAATTGCTTTAACATCCTATATCTCAATAGTTTTCGAGTCAATTCTTAAAAGAAAAATTTTAAACCATTTATCCTATCACAATCTTCTTTCTGATCGTCAGTATGGGTTCCGTCAGAGACGCTCCACTGGCAATCTTCTCACCTACCTTTCAAACTCCTGGTCATCCTCCTTTCGGGACTTTGGCGAAAGCCTTGCCACTGCACTTGACATCTCAAAGGCTTTCGATCGACTCTGCAATAAATCTTTAATTTCCAAACTACCTTCTTACGGTTTCTATCCTTCTATCTGTGCCTTCATCTCTAGCTTCCTTTCTGGTCGTTCTATAGCCGCTGTTATAGACGGCCATCGTTCTTCTCCTAGATCTATCAACAGTGGTGTTCCTCAGGGCTCTGTCCTATTACCAACTCGCTTCCTTTTTTCATCAATAACCTTCTAAGCTGTACATCTAACCCTATCCACTCATACGCTGATGACTCCACTCTTCACCTTTCCATTTGGTTCCCGTAACGTCCATCTCAGCAGTTACCTCAACAAACAAGGGATGAGGCTATGGCACAACTAATGTCTGACTTGGTTCGTATCTCTGACTGGGGTAAGAATAATCTGGTTGTTTTTAATGCATCAAAGACTCAGCTTTTACACCTATCAACTCAACAAAATCTTCCACAGGTATACCCAGCAGTGTTTAATAATATTCAGCTTAATCTTGCATCATCCTTGAACATGCTTAGGGTTTCATTTACTCGGGACTTATCTTGGAAAAATCATATTATATCTCTTGTAAAATCTGCTTCCAAGAGATTAGGTGTGCTAAGTAGACTGCGTTCCTTCTTTGCCCCTTCTCAATTGTTGACTCAATACAGGGGTTTTATCCACCCCTATGTGGAGTACAACTCTCATGTGTGGGGAGGCTTCCCACATACAGCTCTTCTCAATAGGGTGGAGTCAAAGGCTTTTCGTCTCATTAACTCTCCTCCTCTTCCTGACTCCCTTCAACCACTGTCTCTTCGTCGCACTGTTGTATCTTTATATCTTCGCTATCGCTGCTTCAATGGTCAATGCTCCGCTGAACTGTCTGCATGCATTCTTCCACCTCTTCGACGGGCGCGTAGCAGCCGTCTAGTAGCAAAGACTCATCCTTTTTCTGTCCAACTCTCTAATGAATGAGTTAACTTTTACTCCCAGTCCTTCATTTTTGCAACAGGTCAGCTCTGGAACTGTCTCCCTCTGTCTGTATTTCCTGCTTCCTATGATCTCCAGTCTTTCAAACGCAGTTTGTCCAGGCATCTCCAAATGATCAGATATTGAATTTGGCTCTCTCTTGTATTTTGTTTCTGGAAGGAACAATAATTGCGGGCTTGATTCCTTTGGTTCAGTCTTCCTCGCATTAGAAAAAAAAAAAAAAAATCAGAAACATGCTACATGTACCACACACACGGGCGAGTAAGACCCCTATACAAAGTCAACAGTCGTCTAGTGGAACGAAAACAGGGAGTCGGCTTAATGCACTTAATCTCTTGGAAGGAGATTTTACACGGGTAATAGTATAATATTTCCATGATTCGTAGAGAAAGAAAACCCAAGGATATTAAGAGAGAATGAAGAACTGAGCTGTGGTTTGTTAAACGTTATTGGATATTCCTGTGGAAGATTTTAACCTGAGAGGTGTTGATAATGAACATATATACATATACATATACTGTATATATATATATATATATATATATATATATATATATATATATATATATATATATATATATATATATATATATATGACAAAGGATTCGCCACAGTCCCGAAAGGAGGATGGCAAAAAATCATAAGGCAAGGTGTACATCACCAGTGGAGCATCCCTAGAAGAAAAAAGTGTATGAGAGGACAATGCTTCATAATCATCTAGTTAAACATACCCTGAAACACTTTACAAAAACAAGATACTGAGGCAATTAGGCGATACTGAGAGGGTTAGGAACGACCACTCCTCTTCGGAAGAGGCTGAATGAAAGCAAACTTCCAGCAGGAAGGTACGGCACAATATGACTGACATAGGCAAAAGAGTTTACCTAGCCAGGGTGCCAACACAGACATATCTTCTCTCTCTCTCTCTCTCTCTCTCTCTCTCTCTCTCTCTCTCTCTCTCTCTCTCTCTCTATATATATATATATATATATATATATATATATATATATATATATATATATATATATTATTACTCCCATGCACAGCTTTTAATATATATCCATCATTAATTCCTTCACTAACAAATATCAACTGAGTTGAATGAAATCGTCTGGTCGTCTCACTAACACAAAAAAAATGGTTACTGCACTAAAAAGGTAATTTCTTTTGTTCCATCAACGTTTCTATGCAGCTTTTACATTTATGAATTTATTGTATACAGCCATCTTATTGGATTTGCAATTCTTCATCTAACTCCCAATTTCACTCATAAATATCCCTGTCATCAGCCAATTCATGTCTGTTCTCTATGTAACCAGACCGTCCATCCAAATACCCTGCTGCCATATTCATTAGTAACATTTCCACTACTTATGGCTTTTCGTACATATTCTATACCACAACATCACACCCGTATGTTAACGTCAGCACTGATACACCCTCATACATTCCTCTTTTGCAACATCTATTTTAATTTTCTGGTCGCAATTCGTGGTTTTCATGGCAACTACCATTTTATTTTCTGCTTTTTAACAAACTTTATTTACTCTTCCCTCTTTGATTACTCTTATTTTTCTGTCACTGGGCATATGTAGTTAAAATGTTCAAGGTCTTTTTGTAGTAACCTGTTCATTATTATTATCATTATTATTATTATTATTATTATTATTATTATCATCATCATCATCTTCATCATTATTATTAAAGATTTCATTACAACAAACACGTTAGAACTGACTTCCATACTTCTATATTAATATCGGATTACCAGTTATTATATCATTATCTACTTCAGAAATAATTTAAACAGCATTTACAGAATTAATTCATCCTTACTACAGATGCTGTTCACAAGACGAAGTAATGAGCCGTTATTATAGGTGTGTGTGTGTGTGTGTGTGTGTGTGTGTGTGTGTGTGTGTGTGTGTGTGTGTGTGTGTGTGTGTGTGTGTGTGTGTGTGTGTGTGTGTCTGTCTGTCTGTCTGTCTGTCTGTGTCTGTGTTTGTGTGTGTCTGTTGGTGGGGTGCGTGGGTGGGTGGATGGGTGAGAGAGAGAGAGAGAGAGAGAGAGAGAGAGACAGAGACAGAGACAGACAGACAGACAGACAGACATACAGACAGACAGACAGAGACAGAGATAGAGAGAGAGGGGGGGAAGAGCGTGGTCAGGTGCTCACAACGTAAGTTCATTGGTGTTATAACACCTGTGTGGGACTTACCTGTCTCCACCTCCTTAACCCCTCTCATACCTACTTCCCTCCCTTCCTCTTCTCCCCTTTTTCCCAATGCCTCCCTAGCTTTCTCTTCCCTTCTTTTCTCTCAGTCTTCCTTTCCTTTCTTCCTTCCTCCAATTTCTCTCCCCTTTCCTTTCCTACTTCCTTCTTCCTCCCCCGTCTCTCTCTCCTACCTTCCCGAAGTCTCATGCCTCTCCTGCTCTCCTGTTCCTGTTTTCTTGGTTCTCACTTTCTCCTCACTCTCTCAGTCACACACATCTAACCACCCACCCAATCCAACACAAAACATTTGTCATCTCACTTTCTCTCTCGTCCACAGATGGACACCATCAACTGCATGAAGACTGGATCCTTTTGAACACATGGAACCCACTGAACAGACTAAACCTGACTGAACCAGAACCAGTACCTCGTGTGTGTGTGTGTGTGTGTGTGTGTGTGTGTGTGTGTGTGTGTGTGTGTGTAGCCAGGATCACCATATCACCACAACATATCACAATCACCATATCACACCATACTTAATATAGCAGTGTATAGCACTCCATACATCCATTTTAATCTCACGTACAACCATTACTTTTGAAAACTATTTAGTTGTCTGGTGGTGCAAGAAAGGACAATAACCACGTCATGGTGCTGAATGGGTTTACAACTCACACTACCAAAATCTGCAATATCACATGCATCCCCTCTTTTCTTACTCTCCTCTTTGAATCCCGTCTCTACCTTCCATTCATCCTTTCCCTGTTTTCCATCTTCTACTCTTCCTTCTCTATATCTCGCATCAGTTGTAACTCTCACACCTCATCTCCCTTTATCTCCATCCTCTCCCCTCCACAAATTCATTCCATTATTCTTCGTCTGTCTTTAATTTATTCCTCTATCTACTCCCCTTCCTTCCCGTCATTCTCTTTCCTCCTCCCCTCATCTCCCCCATCTCCCATCTCTACCTTCATTCCAGAGTCCTCCTTTGTTCTCCCATTTATTATAGCCACCTCTCCCTCTCCTTTTCACCATCCCTCTCCTTTTTCTCCATGCTCTTCCTCGCTCCTTTCTCTCCTTTCTCACACTACACCACGCACATCATTGGATTAGTATGTAGTCTCAATTTAAAGCTCATTGAAAAATCATGAATATATTCCTATATGCATCTTGTGCAATTTTCGTTACCTCTCTAATAAAAAGACTTTGTAGTTTTAAAAATACTTTTAAATTATGGTAACCTTTTTTTCAAATATCTTAGACAAAAAAAAAAAAATCTACAGCAGTCCAAAAAATACTTAAAAATCAACATATTCAGATTTTTAAGTAATCATTAGAGGTACTTCTTCAAAGGAAAACAAGCTTGCTGTGGCTAGGAAGCTTGTGCATCTCAGTCATCAGCGGGGCTATACTAGTCTGGTGCAGCCATAATAGACAGGTTCCTTTTTAGGCATCACAAGAAAAATCTTACTTCGCAGTAAATGGCCGACTTGGCCCCATGAGCAACCAGCTCACACCTAAACAAATGCAACTAGTTCTATCAAATCATGGGCCACAGTTCCTAACAGCAATAGAGAAATTGGCCATAACGGGATCAAACCAACTCTGGAGAAAGGGGTACGAAGAATGACTATGTTTCTCAATATAGCCGTCTTTGGAAACTAAATCATGGGACTTGAAACGTCCTCATTCTTGCTTGTGAAGGCAAGTTGGTTCTCCTTATCAGGGATGCCAGTGATGTAAACAAAGATATCACAGGTCTTAGTGAGGTCACAACTCCTGGTGAGGCATTTGTAGAACTGTCTGATATTTATGTCTTGCGATACAAAGGTAAACATGAAAAGATGCAACATGGCTAATGATTTTTTATCAATAATAACTTAAATGGAAATAATGAAACAGACTTTAGTAAATGAAACAACAGGAGACCTAATAACATAAATGTTAAATAATGGAAAAATATTATCCACCTGTTTCAAAATCTGCTTATAAGATCGAAGGGAGAGAAAAATTTTATTAAGATGAAAAGGAAACCCTGAAAAGAATAAGAACTGGCTTAAGTTCGTGATGGGAGACATAACACTTAAGGCAGGCAAGAAAACGGACTTGGGTTATCAGAATATTTAAAAGGCTCTGTTAATGAAATTTAAGGTGATTAATGCATTCCTTCAATACAGGCAGTGTAGGAAGTGGATTTGGAATGAACCATATAGTGAAACGAAGAATGGCACAGAGTTCACCTTCACTGGCACAACACACGCTGGTACAAAGAAGAATATAACTGCACTGAACAGGGCACAAGTAAGACGTAAACAAGAGAAAAGAGGGGTTACGTGGTACCGGATCTCACAAGAGAGGAGACCTTAATCCGATGTGAACGGTCATATCCTGTAGCGGTGAGAGAAGTAGTTTGTTAGCTCAAAGTAAGTATTCGCAGTTAATGGTTGAAGTAGACCACGACGAAGAGCAAAATAAATCAACACTTTATAAAAACAGGTACCGGACACCTGTACAAGTAACAGAAAGGAAACTTCTAAAGAGCAACAGCAAAATTTCTGATAGTACAAAGGAATTTGTATAAAAGTGAGAACGTCATAGAACGAACAAGAGGTCACACAACAGCATCTGTACCAAAAAATACCAACAAAAGAAAAACGAAGATGTCCAAAAGTACAACATGAGCAGGGTTGACTAAACTTCAAGGAATTGTGAAATTCAAAAAGAAGCAAGTGAAGGTTTGGCATGGGAACAAACCAGATGTCTCCTTTGAGAGATGCTACTGGAAGAAAAAAAAAATGAATCAAAGGTGATATGAATATATATTTTTTTTTCAAACTTAACTAGAGTAACACTGTGACTGAAGAGCCAGTTCAGGAGAGGGAAATAGTGTACACAGTAAATCCCAGCAATACAGTTGAAGTAAACAGGGTCCTACGATGAATGAATATGGATAAAGCGGAAGGTGAAGACGATCGAACCATGGATCTTATGAGTTATACAGGTGCCTTGCTACTGAACGGTATTTGAAGACTTTCTTCCAGACTTTAAGTATATATATATATATATATATATATATATATATATATATATATATATATATATATGTGAAAATATGAATTAATTCTGTTATGGATCCAGACCAGCCAAATGAACAAAATCGACTGTTTCGTAGCTACACGACAGTTGACCATATTAAAAATTTTTAACCAAGGAACTAAGAAAACATTTAGACATGAAAAGGGAGTTTCCTGGTTAAGGGGAAAAAGTAGGTAATATAAACAGGTCATGTCCCTGGCAGAGCAGACAACAGACGGACAACCAGGGCAACGGAGAGGCAAGCCTGAGATGTGTGAGAGGAAGAGCCAGACAAGGAGCAAAATAGAGATATGAAATGGGGAATTTGCTGGTAATCGATGGACCAGACAAATAGCTAAACTGTAGGACGGGATGGAAAATCATGAGAGGTCGTCGCCCTGCAGTGGACTGACTCAGGCTGCTGGTGTGTGTGTGTGTGTGTGTGTGTGTGTGTGTGTGTGTGTGTGTGTGTGTGTGTGTGTGTGTGACGGGGGGTACTAATGCGTTCCTAGTGTTTAATGTGTATCTAAGCGTGTCTAAGTGGGCGCCCACACTTGCTCCAAACATGTGATCGACAAGAGGAAGCGACGCTCAGGGGTTCGTCCAACTTTAAGACTAAGACTCTGCAGCGGCTGTAACCCGGTGCGTCGCTTCGTCTTGTCGATCACATGTCTCAAACAAGCGCGGCCGCATCTAACACCAGCTTGCAGGCTTCTGCTCCGTGTACTTAAACATGTGTTCTTCCTTCCACACCCATACGTTAGGCAAATGCGTCACGCCACGCCAGCAGATGCTTATTAACTTCATTACCTTAAGAAATACGTTCCTAAATTCAACAGCCGTGCGTTGCCATTTAACCAATTACAGGAGTAATTGACAGCGTCGGATGTGTTAATATGTCGGGAATTATTAGTAAGAAGAGCATATCTTAGAAAAAGTGAGGTATAGATGAAAAACTAAGCGATAAGAGCGAGTTCATGTGTGTGGGAGGAGGAGGAGGAGCGAATGAAGGTCACAGGTTCGTGGAGTTGATATTGATCGGAAGACTCTGACTATAAGTAATAAATAATAATAATAATAATAATAATAATAATAATAATAATAAAAATAAAGCAGCAACAAATCATCATCACCATCATCATACTAATACTAATAATATGTCAGGACCAACCTCCCTAGCATCGGGCTCTTACGCTCCTCATGGGGCAACATGGGATTGGATGATAGATGTATGGATAGATAATAATAACAACAATAATAAAACAAGTAAACATCATCATCACTATCATCGTCACTATCATCATCATCATCATCATCATAATCATCATCATCATCATAATCATCATCATCATCTTAATAATAATAATAATAATAATAATAACAATAATAATAAAAATAATATTAATATTTATCATCATGACAAAAACAATAATAAAAACAATAATAATAAAAATAATAATAATGATAATAATAATAATAACAATAATAATAATTAAAATAATAATAATAATTGTAATAATAATATTAATAATAATAATAATAATTGTAATAATAATAATTATTATTATTATAATAATGATAATAATAATAATAATAATAATAATAATAATAATAATAATAATAATAATAATAATAATAACGAGGACAACTGTAGTCGAGTGTCACAAATCTTCTAAAGCACTCAGGTGTGGTGTTCCTCAGGGTACTATTCCTTCACGGAGTCTCTCTCCTATTCATCAAGTATCAATAACTCATCTTTACATCCTTCCCTCTTTACATTTTGAAACAATAAACCTATGAACATATTTAACAGTAACTCCTCATAGTTATACATGGCCAGTAATTTAAAACGTGCGACATGAAGAAAAAACTTTATGCCACATAAGAAGTAAACAATTTCTTCAGAAATATTTGAGTAAAAACACACGATAAGCAACAGTCAAAGTGAAACCACCTGTCACCTGTGTAATTATACTATTGTAATTAACTGCATCTATTACCTTATTACATACAGAGAACTCACACTCCTGTCACACTTACAGGAGTAGAATAAATAACGAAAATATTATGGTAGAAGTACTGATTGATGGATTAGGTGAGACGAGGTACTTTATTACGTTTTTCATCAGAATAGTCTTTATTTTTATACATTAGCTGGACAATCTGGCAGTAATGAGGTAAATGAATGAGAGATCTAATCCATGTCTCTCCTAAGGTATATAAAACCGTCTGCAGATGCCTCTAAGAAAACAAACAAAAAATCTTAATAAGACTATTACGTCCTATCATTTAGTTTCCTAAACCTTCTGTGTGTGTGTGTGTGTGTGTGTGTGTGTGTGTGTGTGTGTGTGTGTGTGTGTGTGTGTGTGTGTGTGTGTGTTTAAATTCTTTTCTCTAAGTTTTTTTCGTACGAAGATAAAACAGTCTGGGAACAACGTAAATCTTATCTGGTAACAGCAGATCACCTGGCAAAGAGGTACCTCTGTCTGTCTGTCTGTATGTATGTCTGTCTGATTCTGTCTCTGTCTGTCTGTCTGTCTGTCTGTCTCTCTGTCTCTCTCTCTCTCTCTCACTTTCTCTCTCTCTCTCTCTCCTTCCACTACCCATCTTCACCTCCACTCTATCACCGTCTTTCATCCTTTCCTCCATCCCAGCCTCTTCTCACTGTCCATAATCATCTTCCTTCCTCTTTTACGGTCCTTGCATGCTCTGCTCCCCATTTCCCACCCTCATTCTCTCTCTCTCTCTTTTTCACCGCACCCCCTTAACTCGCTCCCTCCCTTCTCCGTCCCCTCTTTCCTCCTCTGTCCTTCCTACTTCCCTGCACCGCCGCCATTGTCCTCACCTTTACTTCTGTACATTTCCCCATCCATCTCCCCTTACATTCTCCTCGGTTTCATCTTCCTATACTAGACGGAATCCACATCTCTCCATTTCACTCCACTCACCTTCCCTTCCACAGCAAAGAATCAGGTAACCTCATTCATAAAGTTAATTCAGATACAACCCATTTTATATGTGATACCACATAACATTTCTTCACCTCTGGGCACTTCTTGTGGTGAAACAATGTAAAAATTTCTTTTAAAACTGGTTACCCTTTCACTACTACTAAGCCTTTGTTATTAAGTACGCCGTAAAACCATCTGATTTTTTTTACTAATGGGAAAAACTCTGCTACAGAATTGGCTAAAATCCTTTATAACTTACAGAAAATCGACAACTTTTTACATCTTAGACCAAAATAAGTTACTACTATTGTGCACATGTCGGGCATAAAATCTCGATGACACTTTGATAATCGCTCACTCAAGATCTATAGCCATAATTTTATTACCTTATTCCCTCTTGGTAATATTCAGAAAAATTCACCTGATGGACTGAAGCTAACCAGATTTCATTTCTTGTATAAACCTCTTTTTCCTTTTTTTTTTTTTTTTTTCGCTAAGTATCTTTTAACAGGAAAATAGCTTGATAGACGAAATTAGAAAATATACCGAGAGTTTTATGACCCTTGGTTCTCTTGGCATTATTTTTCTCTAACTTGGCCTAAAATTATCATCTCTCCATCGTGAATCCTGATTTGCAATACGGGGTAAAAACTAGAATATGACGATAGTCAAAGAAAGGATGTAACGCCTAGGCTTTGTCTTATCCTACGACTGAGGTGCGTGAAATAAGCTGCAAAAACACGTAAATCTGCGACAATTTAAGGTTGAAAGGAATATAAGCACGTAACTTTACTAATTCTCCACTCCTCGCTCACGCTTCCCTCAGTTTCCTTCTCCATTCACACACTTACTCCCCACTCATCCCTCACGCTCCCTTCCCATACCTGCCTTACCACTCCCCCACTCACTGCTGACTCATCCCTCACTCTCCGTCCCCTTACCTGCCTTACCACTTCCACACTCATTCCCCACCCACGCCCATCCTTCCCCCCGTTACATCCCTTCCCGACTCTCAAAGACATTCCTGACTCATCCCCCATTTTCCCTCCTTCTACATTCCTTCCCCACTCCCACACACACACTCCCCATTCACCGCCCACTCTCCCTCCACTTACCACTTCCATCTCACTCCTCATACATCCTTCACTCTTCCTCCCCTTATTTGCTTTCATTAATTTCCCACTCACTCTCTACGCTCCCTCCCATCACCTACCTTCCCCACTAACACACTCAATCTCTCGCTCTCCCCTACAGGCACCACCAACACCAACACCAACACCAACACCAACACCATGCGAATGGCCTTCTGGCCGGAGGAAGTCTGGCACAGAGTTTACTGCCCTGCAGCGGGTCCAACGTATTCATTGAAGCTGTTATTCCCGGGATTCATTAGTGGCTGTGTTTTGGTTGCCGTCTGAATGTCACTCTCACTCGCTGGCTCTCCTTTTAACATGCATACTCACTCACACATGCATTCGTACACTCGCTGGTAACAGATGGTAACACACACACACACACACACACACACACACACACACACACACACACACGCACACACACACACACACACTCCTACATCGCTTCAGAAGTATTTATTGTACTTATTGATTCACTTACACATATCATTCACAGAAGCACTGAACCTAACGCAGCTGAACGACCGTTTCTACTATATACTCTCACTCCCTCAGTCTTAACTGACTCCCACAGACGCCCGCACTCGCTGCACCCCATGCAGGTTCACTCATACTCCAAAGAATGCTCTATCTCACTCACTCATTTATTCAATACCAAATTATGAAGATTGGTGAAAGACAGTTTCGGAGACGTTCTAACTCACGTTCTTTCTCCTACTGTCACAAACTTAGTTGAAAGAAGTTACTTTATTTGCATTACTTTACTAGTAATTGGTGGGTCGAATCTACCAAAACCTGCATTACATAATACACTTAGATTTATATTCCTATGCCCTAAAGTCTAAACCATTCACACAGCCAAAGCAGCATATGAGGAAGAACCTTTCTTCCTCTCTCTCTCTCTGCCTCCCCGTTCTTTTCCATTTATTTCAGTCTTTTCCGTTCTTCCTCTGCCTCCTCCTTCACCTGCTCCTCTACTAACAATCTCCTAAACCCTCCACAGCCAAAGCAATATGCGATGGAGAACATTCACTACCTCCAACTGTCTACCCATTCCTCTCCCTTTTTCCCCGTCCTTCCTGTTTCCTCCGCTGTCTCCCTCTTTCCTCCTCCCTCTTTCAGACGCTTCCCTGCCTCCCTCTTTTCTCCCTGCCTCTAAAAACCATATTCTCCCAACCTTCTACAGTCGGAGTAGTATGTCAGGGGCAGCTTCCGTTACCCGTGTGCCAGCTCAACGTGTAAGGCTGCAATCCTGGAACTTGACATACTCTGCGGATATCTCACCCAGGACCTGCTAGACACACTAATCGGAACTTTGACAGACTGTGTCGCAGAGTTGAAACTGGAAGTGAACTTGGACCTTCTCGCTAACATTACCCGTGATGTCAGTCGATTTTACGCTGATTTTCATACTGTCACTCGTTTTACACTGATTTTCACAATGCACTCTCTCTTACTCTGATTTTCATATTGTCATTGTTTTAAGCTGATTTTCACACTGTCACTCTGTCTTTCGCTGATTTTCATATTGTTCCTGTTTTACGCTCATTTTCATATAGTCACTCTGTGTTACGTTGATTTTCATACTCTGTTTTACCCTGTCTCTCATACCACAGCTATATGATATGTGATTATTTTAATCTGGCTCTCATACCCATTCTTTATGTTATGTGATTCCTCTAGCTCCCATACCTTAGCTTTCTGTTGTGTGATTTTGTTTTACACCGGCACTAATACCCTGATGTAATGCCTTGTCATTCTATTTTACTCTGGCTGTCATTCTCTAGGTTTATGTTATGCGAGTCTGTTTTTCTCTGACTCATATCCTTCACTTATGAGATTTTTTTTTTTATTCTGGCGCAAATACCATACATTCATTTTATGTGATTCTGTTTTACTTTGGTTAATATTATTTTGGTGGCAGTACTATGACTTTATTCTATTCTCACCACATGTTACTCATTCCAGGTTGGTGGTGCCGGAAAGCAAGAGAAAGCAACCTCAGTCACTCATTCTGTTTCTCAGTTGCATTATTTAATTGTCTACGTAAAGCTATCTTAAAATTACTTCACTCTCATCCTCTTCTAATTCATGGTTTACCCCAGCTGCTTCATTTCTTGCCCTCACAGGTTACTGGTAGGGTTGTTCTCCCCTAAGCCACTTCATTCCAATTTGCTATATACCATACACATTTCTCACACTCGGTCACACCTCTAGTTAAAAATATTTTTCACCACTATCTTTCCTGCTCCGTCTAGACCTCAGCATTTCCCTCATTAACTCCACTTCTAATCTGTATACTGTCATCAATCTCCCACCACACCTTCTCTCTATTGGCTATATCATAACATATCCTGATCTGCCCATTCCATTGCACTACGTCTACTTTAACACGTCCCTGGACTATCAAACTCTTTCAATGTTCTCTTCGACTCTGCTAAATCATCTGTCTCCACATACAGACCTGCAGCACTTCATCAAAGCACTTCCACCCATTTTCGGTCCCTTGTATTCAAAGATCGATGCATGCATCAATACAGGACCGTCAGGGTCACTTTGCTTTCCTACTTCCCCATGCTTCACATTGCCCTAATATGCCTCTTCTCCTATCCCACGACTTGCATGAGGTCCCATAGTTCTGTCTGGTTCCTTGGCCACTTTTAAATTCCTACAATACTATGTATCCTCCTACTCTTGAGCGATCAAGCTTACATAGCGTTCTACTCCATGTGTTTGTTAGATGTCATCACCTCGGTTTTTCTTGTATTCGATAAACTTCTTCCATTTAATATGAAGACTTTTTTTCAGCTTATTCTGGCAAACTGGATTCATCAAGTAGTTCAGTGTGGCGAATCTGTTTAATCTTCTGGGTAATTTTGTATTCGTGGTGTGGTAAATCTTTTTCATCTTCTGGGTAATATGTTTTTGTTTGTGGTGCGGAAATTCTTTTTAATCTTCCTGCTAATTTGGTTTTATTTGCGGTGTGGTAAATCTTTTAAATCTTCTGGCTAATTTGTTTATATTTGTGGGATGTAGAGTTCAGATAATGATAAGACAATAACGATGTCGATGACAAAGATATTAAATTGATTCCTAAAGAACTAGACTGAGAAAGATTTATTCTCTCTCAGTCAAACCCCCCTCCAACATTCCCCCACACTTCTCACCTGTCGTGCCCTGCCCTGCCTTCCCCTAAATTATGCTGCCCTTCCCTGCCTTCCTCTTCATTAACCTGCCCTGCATTCCTCTTCCTTACCCTGCCTTGCATTCCACTTCATTACCCTGCCCTCCATTCCTCTTCATTACCCTGCCATGTCCTGCTCGGTCCTGTGTCCCTTCAAACATCAGGCAGTTCTTTAATCACTTGACCTAATCGACCCTCTCCCCTTCCTCTACCACAGTCGGCACACCACCTGAGGTGATCTTGAGTATCGACCTTGAAAGCCTCGTGTAGGTCCTCCTGTGTCTGCTGTCGAAGCTTGGCTTTGTGAGTACGACAGATAGATATAGAAAAATTGATGGAGAGAGAGAGAGAGAGAGAGAGAGAGAGAGAGTTATTATCTGATACTTTTTATTTTATAGTAAAAACATTTGTATTAAGATATGAACATTACTTTCACAATCATTATCACATTTCTGGAAATTTAACTTTAAGTGTTACACCGTGGTTGTTCTAAACTGAAAAAAAAAAATTAATAACCTCTTTAACTAATCTCTAACGTGAAAAAACATGTATAACGCCTATAACTTCTCTCTCTCTCTCTCTCTCTCTCTCTCTCCCCACAGCTCCTCGAATTCATCTCATGCTTCCTTGGTGGAGTTCTTGGACTTCTTGGATAACATGGAACCCGTTGAACCGACCTGAACCAACGTGAACCGGAACCAGGACCAATCTCCATTCTGTGTGTGTGTGTGTGTGTGTGTGTGTGTGTGTGTGTGTGTGTGTGTGTGTGTGTGTGTGTGCGTGTGTGCGTGTGTGTAAGTGAATAAATCCAAAGCAGCATCTTACATTGTTTCTGTTACCTGACTATATACAGATCATAATTATTTTTTACCCAGTTCTGAGTAATGGTAATTTAAGTGATAATAATAATAAATTCTTTTCCACTAAAACTCTGGAGAAAGGTAATGTATAGATACTGTATATATTTTTCCTTTTCAACATAACCCTTAATGGTAGTTCTTCAAGGGAACACTGCTTTGTCTTGGTGCTGAAGCCTGTGCATTCCAGTCATCAAAGGAACTATACTAATCAGGTGCAACCACACTGGGAAGTTTATTTACGTGGGATCACATGAAAAGTGTTCCCCTGACACTAAGTGCCTGAACTGGACATGTAAGGCACCAATTCAAACCTCTTTTAAGTAGTTTACCATCTTGCAGTCTACCAAGTTCTTTTCATAGGGTAGGGAAGGAGTTCAGTGACGATCATTTAGCCGGTTAGCGTAGTTGCTCGGTTACATCGATGTCACTACGTGAAGGGGTTCCTCACCACCGCCAGCCTCTTTCTAAACCACAAAAACGAGTTCCGTCAAACCATGGTCCTTAATTTTCAGCAGTGATGCAGCAGATAACTTTGGCGTAGTCAGCGCTGATCCGGAGCAAGAGTTGTCAAGAATATACGAAATTTTACAATCTAGGCGCCTTTCCAAACGAAACCTTGGGATGAGCAGTCGGCATGAAGAGTCCAGTCGTCTCTCCTGTTTTTCTCTCCATGGACTTTGAAAATCAGTGTGATCAGTCCGCAGCAACTGACAATGACGACACTACACGGCCACATATAACATCATCAGTGTCGGCTGCTGCGGGGCTACCACATTGAGGCGAACGAAGTCGTTGTACAGCAAACGTAGGAGTGTTCGGAGAGACATGGAAAAACAATGCTAGATGTCCCGTGGAACGAGAAAAAAAGGAACCCACCTTTAAAGTAGATCAGATGAAAGGAGAAGATACAGGCAATCGAAAATTATAATTCGTCATGCAAGGAAGAAACAACCAAAGACTTCAAACCCCAAAAGATGTTCTTTACATGAAAAAACAGATCACATCAATGCAAACTCGAAGATTCATTTATTCTGAGATGTGATGGGGGTCATAGACAGAGGAAAATACAGACTGAGGAAGGCAGTTTCGGAGCTGACCAGCTGCATACATGAATGACTGAGAGTATCAGTTAACTCTTGCATTAGATAGCTGGACCAAGAAGGGGTGAAAGTGTGCTTCCAGGAATGTGCTACACGCCTGCCAAAAGGGATGAGGGGTGCAAGTAGACGTCTCAGAAAATCACTGAAACAGGGATGGTGCAGAGATAAAGATACAACAGTGCAGAGAAGAGAGAGAGAGGTTGAAGGGAGTCAGTGAGAGAGGGGAATTAATAGATAATAATCCATTGACTCCACACTGTTTAGAAGAACTGTATGTGGGGAACCACTCCAACCCCAAACATGCTAGATGTACTCCACACACGGACGAATAAGACCCCTATACAAAGTCAACAGCTGTGTAGTGTAAAGAAAACACGTAGTCGGTTTAGTACACTTAATCTCTTGGCAACAGATTTTGCAAGGGTGACAGTATGATCTATCCAAGATTCGTAGAGAAAGAAAACCCAGGGATATTAAAAGACAATGAAAGACTGAGTTGTGTATTGTTAAATATTATGGGATACTCCTGTGGAAGATTTTAACGAGACTTAAGATGTATACATGGAATTTTGATGGGTCTCTCTCTCTCTCTCTCTCTCTCCACACACACACACACACACACACACACACACAGACACAGAGGTGGACACCTGGTACACAAAAAGTACCGTCGGTAACGGTACCGGTACTTGCCTAAAATTGTAGTGTCACTACCGGTACCGGTAAAAAAAAAAGTACCGAGTACAGATTCGGTACTCGTTACTCGGTACGTGAATATGAATGAAGTAAACTTGCTCAGTATTGAATGTTTTTTTTGTTTTGTTTTTTTTTTGTTACCACACTGAGGACCCAGAGACCAGTCTTGTCAGCAGAGCCGGACCTGGGGAGAGATGAAAGATGTTGTCACACAATTGTCACAGTCACATTAACTATGAGGTGACTAAAGCATAAGGTTTTGCTACCGTTCAGTCCTTTACTTTCAATACATAGATCGCTAAACTTTAACCAGCCATTGTAATTCACATTCTTTTACACCTAGTTCAGTGTTTATCAAAATAAACACAATTTTATGACTACATTGTGTAATTACATGCACGATAATCTGATTAATAATTACACAGTGCACTTCAGTTTTCTTTTCCAGTGTTGCCCTTGAGAAAAATGAGCACTTCAAAATGATAGTCAGTGAGTCCCTCCCGTTTTGGTTAGAGCACGTCCTTCCCCAGTGAAAACAGACGTTCCACAGCAGCACTGGATGGTATTGGCGTGTTATAAGTTACAAATAAGTCTCTGAAAACCTTGCAAGGAAAGCAGTCCTTGTTGATTTTATGTTTCTGGGGTTTTTCCAAATATTCCTTTACTAGCTTTACCCCAGTCTCCCTTTTCTTCCTCCCTTTTACATAGAGGGGTTCGAAAAACTCTTCCTTGACATCCTGCTCGTCATCATTATCAGTGGTGCTGTTTGCCGCGTCCTCTAGTTTGCTCTCCAGTAGTGACACCATCTTCTTCTCCATCCTCCTCCTCATTTTCTCTATGTCGTAGCAGGCAGACTCAGGTATCCACGCCAACCACGATAGCCTGAATGAGGGATGAAAGGCAGCAGCAAGCAGGCAGCCAATGTCCTCGAAACGATGGCCGAACCTTCCTTCCACATCCCCAATCACTGCGTTCACTAGGGCTAGCACACCGTCAGATCGGCGCTTTCCTTCACCTCTTTTAATTTCTTGAGGCACATGACCAGGGGCCGGATGCTCAAAACTGGTCATATATCAGTCCCGCCGTCGGTGGTCGCTCCTCTAGTCCCGTCATAAGTTATTCCCGCCTTATGACTAACCACCTCCACCAACGTTCAAACGAGAAACGGTCAGTCGCAGAGCGGGTATAAGTGTTAGTCCCATCATCCGGCAGAGGCCTGGCAGTTCGCCAGCTGATCTGATAGCAACCAATGAGAATCAATGTAACAAAAAAGGCAGCCAATGAGAATCAAGGAGGTTGTTTCTAAACAGACAACACGTGCATGCTCGTAACAAAGAAAAGCACCGCCACAGGTACTCGCCACATGCCCCTGTGTCTACTAATACTAGCCTACTGCACAATGGAAGGTGAACCTAAAGCCAATAGACCTCGGCGCCCAAACTTCACTGATGCAAAGCTGCTGGCTATGGCAACAAGTGTTGCAGAGAAGCAAGACATTATATTGGGAAAATTTTCATTTGACAGTGCCGCAACATAAGTCAGGATGAAGGCGGCAGCTTGGCAGTATGTTACTGATCCTGTCAATGCTGTCAGTAGAATTCAACGTGATGTTTCGGACGTAAAAACAAAATTCAAGCATTCAGTTTACGAGTAGTCAATAAACTGGAAATTTTTTTCTTAAGACCTGTTTTGCAAATGTTTTTCTTTTCTAATTTATAATCTTTGACAGATTTTATATTTTTTAATAACCATTAGGCCTACCTAACAATGTTTTAGTCCCAATCTAACCTAATCTACCTAAATTAACTAACCTAACCTAAACCCCAAACCTGCTTGGAGGTTGTCAAGCCAAGGCATCATGATTACGGTGATAATTAAGTTGTTTTTAGGTCTGTGGGGTGCAGTTAAGTAATGTTAGGTTAGGCTTCTGATTAGACTAGGGTAGGTTAGGTTAGGTTAGGTTAGGTTATAAGCTAAGTGCAAAGAGGTGGTGGGTTTTTGTTAATATCTCAAAGACTATTATTTTGCCATGGATGAATTAGAATAATTTGATGTAGACATCAAGATGTACCCATTGAGCTATATCAAATTCATTACCATAAGGCAGGTGCACTTGTAAACATTTATCCTATCCTTACCTAAAGACCCTAACCTATCACTTCACAGCCTATACTGGTCATAATAAAATTGTGAGTTAAAGAAAGGTCCCTAAAGGAAAAAAAAAGTAAATTAACTGTTTAGGACACCTCTGGAATTCAATAAGCATACTCTAGAGAATGGAGGTTAAAATGTGAAATTCCAGAAGTGTCCTAAACTGTAATATACCGGAAAAAATACCAATTCTGCCCACATCTTACTTAGAACGAGGGTTTGTAGAACCAAAAAAGCTCACATGCCATACCTAATGAAAATATATGAGTAGCCTACATTTTACAGCAAATATGTGGCATCATAGGGAGGCCTTCACAGTCTTATGAGATAAAATTATGCTGCACATCTACAATTCATAAGAGGCCTCAATAGCTAGTCACTTAAAACTCGATAACCAAGCTCAAATCATGCATGAGAGAGTTCCCTGTGATCCTTGCCATAATAAAATACCGCTATATGCTTGTATGTATTACCAACACTTGCCTTAACTAATGTTTTGAGGGGTAGATAACGCTGATGAGAGGCTCAAAGCTTCCTTACGACCGTGCTGAATGGGCTTTAGGACTGCTCGGTACCAGTCGCAAATATTGATGGAGTTGCGACCAGAGATAGTCCCGCTGACGTCACAACATGGCGCCCAATCTGTTTTGAACATCGCAGACGGCAGCCATTGTGAACACAGCTGATGACTTAGTCCCGCGCTGGCGAGCAACGACCGGGACTAAAGTTTTGAGTATCCGCACCCAGGGTCGGCAGCACCACTGCCGTGTAGGCCTTCTCCTCACCTTTTTTTTTTTTTTTTTTTTTTTTATCACAACGTGAATATAGATAAATTAAATGTACCGGTTCCGAGTACCGACAAAGTATGCTTAAAAATGTACCGTCGGTACCAATTTCCGTACATGACGAAAAAAGTAGTGTCACTACTGCTACCGGTGCTTGAATTGTAACTCGGTAATGTAACTTGGTACTGCCCACCTATGCACACACACACACACACACACACACACACACACACACACACACATATATATATATATATATATATATATATATATATATATATATATATATATATATATATCTCACACTCAGCGAGTCCAGATAATCAGTTTCTCTCTCTCTCTCTCTCTCTCTCTCTCTCTCTCTCTCTCTCTCTCTCTCAGCTTCTTCCTTTTCTTCTTCTTCTTGGAGGGAACAACTTTGTGGACTTCTAACCTTGTTCCTTCTGCCTTAAGTAAAATGAAATTTGATCACGTTCCCATTCCACGGAAGATATCCAAAGGACTGGTGGGACCACAGCGGGTATCACCATGGCAACGACCCGACCAGGAGAGAGAGAGAGAGAGAGAAACTGTTACTGAATCTTCAGGGGACCAAGGACTTGAACTTTTCCCAGGCTGGTTGAAGGAATTGACTGTTACGTACATGGCTGAGTAGTTAATGGCATAATGAAGCCAGAGTTACCGTCCACCTGAGGGGGGAACTTAAGTCGTTACCTTAGAGCTTTCATGAGTGGCCCCAGAAAAACATGAAGATTAAAAAAAAAAAAAAGTAAAATACATGAAAAAAAGAAAGAAAATAAGAAAGAAGATGGAGTAAAAAGAAAAAGATTAAGAAAGTTCCGACATCAAAATGGTCTGTTTTCTGAGTGGTTTTGTGAATTTCGTAACCACATAGATATACTGTATATAGATTTATAGATATATATAGATATAGATATATATATAGATACTGTATAGATATATGGATATAGATAGATTGATATTATGTATAGATAGATAGATATAGATATAGGCAAGATATTGTGTGTGTGTTTGTGTGTTTGGTATGTATTTTTATAGGGGTCGACAGTCCTTAACAACTCAGGAAGTTATGGGGAACGCATACCTACGTTTGCCTTTGTTGTCACATGCATGTTGTATTGCGTCGGTTTCCATAAACATTACGTATTTTACTTGCGTTACTTGAATTACTTGCATTGCAATTATTTTTTAGGTTCCACATGATGCTCGTCATCGTCTACTATGGGTGCCTATATCATAAGTAAGAGCTGACTTGGCTCAAGGGCCGTTGGTAGGGGTGGGCTTTCGGCGCTTTAACCCTGAATCTTTCTTGTCTAGCCCAGAAACTGTGTGTGTGTGTGTGTGTGTGTGTGTGTGTGTGTGTGTGTGTGTTTAACAGGAAGTAAAATTGTATAAAAATTAAGCTATACTGGATTTAATTCCACCCATAATTACCGTAATGTGTGTACGGTTTTATACGGCACAGGACAGTTGTTAGCCTACTACTTCCATTACTGTACACACCATTACACATCCAAAGAAATGTTTAAACAATACTGCAGTACAAAAGGCAAATATTTCGTTACCCTATATCGATTGTCCTAAAAAAAATTGGGGTCACATCTTCCTGTTCGATACAAAGGCGTGAGTAAGACAAACACAGTAAACGACAGTTATCCATATTTTTCTCTATTTTTGTCACAGTTTTCGTGTATAACTGTAGGTTGATAATCTCTAAGGCATTGGAGGCTTCGTACCACATCCTCCCTATAGATTTATTTTCCACATTTTCTTCAAATATTCGTATTATATGTCGTTTATGTCGTTTTATTGTCGACAAAGTTTGTATGAATCACATACAAGATGATATTGAAGGACACTGTGCATAATGAACAAGAAGGAGGCCATACGAAGCCTCCTATGCCTTGAGTATTATCAAACATGTGAAATCTGTATTACCATTCATAGCCCAGTCACATAATAATACTATGACAACTATTCGGCTGACTATGAATACTTATGGAGTAAGTTTGTGTCTTGTTTATGATTTTTAGTTTGCCCATTGTACCTTAATATCATCCTTACATTATTCATAAAAACTATTTCAGAAATGAACAAGTGAATTGTCTACCAAACAATGTACGGTAACATGTAAACTGTATCACTTGGAAGACCTGTTACGAAGAATGCCTGAATGTTGAAGAAATTATGAAACTAAAAATTGTAGAACAACCCCACAGCCTTAACTTTTCGATCGTTCGTTCGTTCATTCAAAGATTCCCTGCACCGGGCCATACATTTGCCCGGTCAGTGGGGTATGGACTGTTTCAAAAACAGTAAGGGGGGAGGACAGGACCTGGGGATTGCCCAGCACACACATCCTGTCTCCTGGCTGGCTTTGTGGTGTGTGAACAAAAATGTTCATTATTTTTCATTATACATGAAGACTGCGGGATGCTAGGTATGATTTTTTATTTTTTTGGGAGGGAGGTCTGTAGTAATATTCATCACGTTTATATCTGCCACTTCTTATCTATGACGATTTCACTGAGAAGATAAACACACATGATCCTTAGTTACCCATAGTTAGCTCAGCACAGGGACGTGCAGAATGGGGGTGGGGGGTGGGAGAGGATCGGGGTGCTTGAGCCCCTGCTCTTTTTTATCTTCTTATCAAAAGTGTCCCTAGTCAAAGTTATGGCAACAGTACCCTTTTTGTCAAAATCAGGGACTTTATACTCGGCCTGTATTTCAGAATGTTCTTGCACTAATTCCAGCAATCTTATCGTAAACTCATATCTATTATGTATTTTTTTTTTTTTATTCAAGGATAAAAACTGCGTGGTGAATCTTTAGCGTAGAAATCAATTTGACGAATACCAGCCGTCTAGCTGAGTCTCCCCAAGATATATATAAAAGAAAACTGGTTCCTTTCATCTGGACTGGTGGATAGACTTGCAAGTCTACGTCTCATAGTAGGCGCCACTGTTGCAGAAGAAACAACACTCGGAAAGTATAATTTACGATGATGTTTTCATACCCGGTATATACTGCTATGTCAAAGGGGACTGCATACCCAATCATACAAACGTATGATATTAATTTAATGTTTATTCTCCTTACTGCTAATGACCCTTTCTTATATAGAGAGAGCTCGTCATCCATCCACCAATCATCCAATCATATGTTGCCCCATGAGAAGCGCAGAAGCCCGGGGCTAGGCAAGTTGGTCCCGACATTAAAGATGAGAGCGACAAGCCTCACTCATCCCTGAGTGGCACTACGTGAGCAACATCCCCTGGATACAAACCCTCACCGGCTCAATCCGATTGGAGAGCCGTAATTACTCACTAAACCACCAGACGCCAAAATTTGATTATATGGTTACCTCCCAGGGTAGTAAATGGTTTCCTGGTGTACAGGACACCATTTGGCTTGTCACTCATTGTAGAGTCACCCACAGGTAGAAGGAAGAGGAAAGAATGAAGGAAAGAAAGACAGAAGAGGGAGTGTAAAGTCACCCGTAGGCAGAAGGAGGGAAAGAATGAAGGAAAGAACGACAGCAGTGGATGGAAGGAAAGAAGGACTGAGGAGAGAAAAGAGCAGAAACCAGAGAGCAGTAGGGGGTGGGCCTATCGATATCAAAATACCGATACTTTCTATACCAGAAGATTTAGTATCGGTAATGGTGACTAGATATCGATATTTCGATTCCTAAAGAATAATGTTCTAATTTGGCAATTTCTAAGGAGAAAATCAATAATTTCAATATGCAGAGAAATAATTATTTGGTACACTGAAAGGCAGGGATAATATTTTTGCGTCTGGCAGCCACGTGTCTTAGTCTACTGTAGTACCACGTCACCAGACATGTGACCATACTGTATTAGTCAGTCACACCCACGTCACCAGGCATGTGACTTTACTGTATAGTCAGTAATCACTGACCTTGACCGGATTCACTGTTACAGCAGTGCTGGCACCCCTAGGCTATATATTAAAAAATAGCATTAACCAAAGGTCGAAGTATCGGTAATCGATACCGCCGATATTAGTAAAAAAAAAGTAATCGGTATTGTATCGATTTGAAACAGCTGGTATTGCCCACCACTAGAGAGCAGCACTATATCGAGTGAGAGGATTGAGAGCGCCCCTACCCACCACAAGAGAGCTCTTTTACTTAAATACATTACAGTTAAACACATTACATAAAAATTTTCATTGACTTCATTTTTGCCTAAAAATGCCGTACTATACCATTTTCTGGTAGTTGATTATCGTTCGTTCGTTGAAATATTCCCTGCACATATAGTGCAGGCCGGGCCATACATTATCCCGGTCAGGGGCGTAGGGGCTGATTAAAAAACAGTAAGTGGGGAGGACAGGACCTGGGGAATGCCCAGCACACACGTCCTATCTCCTGACTGGCTTTGTGGTGTGTGTGGTAGTTGAGGAGTTCAAGGTGAGGATATATTGCTCTGTACTGAGAAAATAAAGGTATGTGTGATGCAACTTGGACGACCAACTCAATATACGCCATTCCCCTTCAGTGGCCGTGCCTTCATTTTTTTATTATTATTATTATACAGCAGAACAGAGGAAGGAAAAGCAAATGAATAGAAAAAAAATAATCCATCCACCAGATTACTGGTGTCCTCCACTCATTAAAAATCTGTAATAGTGGTCTTGAGCGGCTGTAGGTTAGAGGGAAACAACTTCGGGGAAGCGCGTTACAAAGTGATGCAATTCGGGGAACAAAAGATTTCTGATAGGCGGAAGTTCTGCGAAATGGCAATGTGACATTCCAGTTATGAGAACTACCAGATGCTCGTGAAGCAAAGGGGAAGGCATGGAGAGGTGGCACAATGGATGCAACTTCGTCTGAGCATTGGCCATAGAAGTGTCTGTATAGCCTATTAATGCAAGGGAAGCAACATTCCTTCCTACCTGCTGGGGAGGTAGTTTATTTGTAATAAATGGGTCATTAATAATTCTAACAATTTGGTTTTGAATATTGTCTTTTAGTGCAACCTCTCCACATCAATTCCACAAGCGAGAGCAATGTTCCAGCTGAGAGCGCACAAGACTCATAAACTATATAGCTAATCGCTCGTCTGTGACGAAGCTACGAACTCTGTAAAATAATCAAAGTTTCTTTGAGGCAGTGTTAGCAGGTGATCTGACATGAGAGGTCCAGCTGATGGCATTGATAAGTGAAACATCGAGAATTTCAATACTTTTGGAGATAGGACTATTAGTAGCACTGAAGAAAATATGGGTATCTGGCAATATCTGTCTATTAGAAAATTGTATGTACTGCATTTGGTTTTAATAGCATTAAATGAAACAAGACTATGTTGTTGCCATTCAGTGATCCTAGATTAGTCTTGATTTATGGAAATGGGTGTACTGAGATGTGAATTAGATATATTAAACTTTCCAAATGGGTGTTTAAATGTGAATGAAGTGTGAAGTGTTGAGTCATCTGCATATGCATGGAGGGGATTATGGGTGACAGATAAGAGATTATTAATATGAATTAGTAAAAGAGTTGGAGCCAGAACTGATCTTTGTGGCATGCTGGCATTGACTGAGTGGAAATTAGAATATACATCATCTGCTTTTACCTTTCTGTCGCTGAGGTATGACAAAATCAGAGGAACAAAAGACTGTAATCCATAGCAAGGGCGTTTGGATAGCAGGGAACGGGTGCCACACTATGTAAGCTTTAGAAGTATTAAGAGCTACAACATGAGTTTCTCCATGGTGGTCAATCGATTGTGGATGGTGTGAGTCAGGAGATTGAGTATATCAATGGTGGATTTTTTGTCGCGAAAATCATACTATCACTAATGAAGTTACTGTATTCAAGATGTTTAAGCATGTGCTTATTCATTACAGTTTCAAATACTTTACCAAGAGAAGACGAGATAGCTATTGGTCTGTAATCATAGGGGTCAGAGGAACTCCCTGTCTTCGGATTTAGGAAGCTATTGACTTCTTTCCAAGAATTACGGAATGAAGTGCGTATGAGTAGTCTGAATAATTTAGGAAGATCAGAAGCAAGTTCAGGGGAGCACTTTTTCAAAACAATTGGAGGAATTCCATCTGCGTGCTGGCCTGGTCAGCTCCGAGACCATTTTTTTCGTGTTTCGAAATTCGATTTTTTTGTTCCCCTGTAACAATCTGAAGAAAACCGTTTGGTGCATCCACCAATGAAATTCTTACCTCTATCAAGCCATCCCATGATTCGTAATGACTCATGGAAATATTAGCAAAGTGACTGGAAACGCACCGGTGAAAACTAAACAACTTCTTGCTAAGACAGCACAAGATATATCCATCCATATATTCGCTACGAGAACACTTCAGTGTTGCTGAAATCGTTTGGAATTACTAGTTATGTACACTAATACGAACAAAGTCAGTACAAAATATGGATACGTATATTACGACACACGTCATGAGGCACTGTGGAACTTACGGTAACGTTTAGAGCTTGGGTTCCCAACCGGTGTGCCGCAGCACCGACGGGTGCCGCACGATCGGCTGAGGGTGTCGCAGAATTCGGAGTAAAATGAAATTGCGAATGTGTGCATGTGGAGAGTTTTTGTATAAAATTTGGAAATTATCGGTACCAAACTTCCGAATCTGTCGGGAATCCCTGTGCCCTAATATACACCGTGTCCGGTGACACTGTTATAGTATAATTATCTCCAAATGCATTGTTTCGAATGACTGAGAAAGACGGGTTTAGGTCCGATTAAACTATGGGCAACCGTGTATTTCTGGCAAGAATGGTGCGGTTGTGATGATGCAGTCATGATCTGTCAGTAGTCTCATGGCACTGAAACGCTATTTGGCCAGACGTATACAATCATTTGCATTAAATAACAAAACAAAGTAACCCGAAATAACGAACCTAACTTACTTAGCGCTAACTAACCCTATGGGATTACTCTTTTCCATTACCAAACCCTGCGGGACAATCAAATATCAGCAATAATGTTTTTATTATTTTCATTATCCTACCCTGCAAAATGGATAATGTTCGGCTGGCTAAACGGCGTTTCGTTGCCTTGTTTCCGGTTAGGTCTGGGTCAGGTGGATGAGTGGAACCTGGTAACAGTTGAATGTGTTAAGAAGTATGTGGAGAGGGTATGGCGGATGAGATAATTTGTGAAGTGTAAGGGACGGAGTGATGGATGGGAGGGTTGTGGTACCGTAAACTAACGTAACCCCTCTTTTGTTTTTGCAGAATATCTGACAGAATGGGAGAAGGAGCCTCAGCCAATATTTTTGCATTTTTATTAGCATGGATAAGTCCGTTGTGAGGAAGCGAAAACTCCAGGAAGATGAAGATCAAATGGTGACTCCCACTGTTGGTCCTGATTCGAACTCGAGCTTTGAAAGTGTTCCTGGTCCATCTGGATCAATATGTGGAAAGGAGAAACAAGCGTCTCTTCCAAAGAAACGGACATATTTTGATGCCTACTTTCCATATGGTTTTGCATCAAACAATGATGAGGACAATCCTTGCCCTGTGTGTGTAATTTGTGGAAAGACACTCAACAATGAGGCCAATGTACTTAGCAAGCTGAAGCGGCACCTCACTACCAAACACCCCGGTGTGTCACAGACGGGCTTGCCATATTTTTCCACTTTGTTAGAGGGGCAAAATAAGGCGGCTAGTAAAATGGTCAAAAGAGTAACCATAGCTGACACTGCTCTTGAAGCCTCCTTCAGAGTGGCAGATCTGATAGCAAAGAAAATGAAGCCTCATACAACTGGTTAAGAAATAAATGCCTCTGCATGCAACATGATTGTCGAAACAATGTTTGGCAAAGAAGCTCGGGATCAGGTTTCAAAAGTACATCTCTCCAATAACATTCAGTCGTGTGTGTGTGTGTGTGTGTGTGTGTGTGTGTGTGTGTGAGAGAGAGAGAGAGAGAGAGAGGTGTAACAAGGAAAAATGAACATAACTGGTCAGATAAACTGATTTACGAATTCTTGATAGAGAGTTTAATTACCTCAAATATATACCAGGCAATTACACGATAATAACTCAAAATTAAATGAGTTCAGATGATACTTTCTTCCTTCCTCCTTCTCTCACCCCCTCTCTCCCTGTGTGTGTGTATATGTGTGTGTGTGTGTGTGTGTGTGTGTGTGTGTGTGTGTGTGTGTGTGTGTGTGTGTAGACTTTAGCATCTTCACTTGCCCACAACTGTCACAATTCAGTCATCATATCAGTAACAGCTATGCTTTTCATGTCAGTTTGATACTCTAAACTGTAGGGTATCAAGCTGACAAGATTTTCGTCAATGTTCGATCATGGATTTTGAAAAATGAATATTTATTTGCAGTCACACATACGAATAATCCTAGTTTCTTTTTGTTTTCAACTTTTAGTCCGGCCCTGAAAACTAAATGATGGATTTCAAGAAGTCGTGTCTATTTTCGTGGAGAGCATCTGCTACTGTTGTGCTGTGTGATGCAGGATAAGGCCAGAAAAGACCATACTTTTGCAGGCCATAACGACTGATACGAAAAAGAAAGATATAAGCAATGGTAGCGGTGTATTCTTTCTTTATATTTTATTCTTATCCTGTTTAGGTTAGTTTATGTTTCAGATCTGTCACATATAGGTACTCGGACATGTACCTCTGATAATGCCGATATTCCTCCCGCAAGATGAAACAGTTTAATCTCGCTTTTCCTTAGTTTTGTGTGCAAAATTCAAACTCCAGTATGTTGGGAGGTCAGAGAATCTTAAATATTAGTTCAAATTGTTTAGCAGATCGACGGAAACTGTGGATTAAATTGCGAACACAGAAGGTTTAAGAAGATTAAATGCTACATTCAGTTCTTAGTTATACATTCTGCTTGATAAAATTATTGTTATAATTATTCTCTCCAAGAAGGAGAGTATGCTTTCGCCCCTATTTGTTTGTTTGTTAGCAGGATTACTCAGAAGCTAAGGGAGATTTTCACCAAACTTGGTGTGCAGTTGCTATGTCCTTAGCGAACAATCGATAAACTTTTAGGACCGATCCGGATCGCATTACAGATTATGAATGCGGAAAAATTTGCGAAACCCTAATCAATTATGAGAACACCTAACCCATTATGGTAAGTGGTATGGAAATTATAGTGCCCTTGTCGAAGAGATGCGCTTCACTGAGTGCCCCTCTAGTTAAGATTATTATATCCTTCCCTTCCGACCTCCACATCTCCACGAATTTTTTCTACACCCCCTCCCAGTCTTAACCAAACAAATATGCAGTCACGTTTTGATGAAGAGAAAAGAGGATCTGAGAAGCAGAGAGATGCAGAAGAAGACAGGTGAGCAGCGGGAGAGGTGGGATGGGTAGGAGATATAGGTTGGTCAGAAGGAAGGGATGGAGAGAATGTGAGGACTGGATAGAAAAGGATAGCTGTTACTGATATGATGACTGAATTGTGATAGCTGTGGGCAAGTGAAGATGCTAAAGTCTACACACACACACACACACACACACACACACACACACACACACACACACACACACACACACACACACACATACAGGGAGAGAGGGTGAGGGAGCGAGGGAGGAGAAAACATCATCTGAATTCTTTTAAAAATGCCTGGTATATACTGTATATATGAGGTAATTCAACTATCAAAGACCCGTATATCAGTTTAGCTGACAAGTTACGTTCATTTATCCTTGTTATACCTCTCTCTCTCTCTCTCTCTCTCTCTCTCTCTCTCTCTCTCTCTCTCTCTCTCTCTCTCACACACACACACACACACACACACACACACACACACACACACGCACATACACACGTACGCACACACATATACCCACACACATCAAATTTTTTTATACTCACAGCGAACTCTCTCTCTCTCTCTCTCTCTCTCTCTCTCTCTCTCTCTCTCTCTCTCTCTTTATAGCCACAACGAAACCCTGCTTGTTCTCTTGGCCAGTTGGCATCTCGTAAGGGATTCATTCCCTTCGTAGAGACTATTGAAAAAAGTCTGCAAATATCAGAACAGAACTTCATAAACCCTTAAATCTTTTGCTGCGATTTACCAACTCATTTATTCCGACGTTCTAAACACGACTTTATTTCGCTCAAAGAAACTCGCTAAATCCTGAATAATAGGTGCTGTCTCGATTAACGCTTCAGGTTACTAATTATGAATTCTGCTTTTCCTTCTGCCTATGGGTGACTCTACACTGACAAGCCAAATGGTTTCCTGTACACCATGAAACCATTTACTACTTTATGTGGTAAACATGTAACCAAGTTATGGTGTCTGGTGGTTAACGGGACAATTAAGGCGCCTCAGTCGCATTGAGCCTGAGCAGGTTTCTATCCAAGAGATGGTTCGGGTTTATTGCTCACGTAATGCCATTCAGGGATGAGTGAGACTGGTCACTCTCATCTTCCATGTCAGGACCAGCTTGCCTAGCCCCGGGCTCCTACGCTCATGGAGCAACACAGGGGTAGATGATGGATGGATTAAGTGATTTTCTGGTCGTCTCAGATAATTTATTCACGTTAGCACCAAAGGACTTTGCTTAACCACTACCTTTCATTACCACTATTGCAGCTACTAGCACCACTATCACCCTACACCTATCAACACCGACCTCTTAACCAACATAGCATCTTAAACCATCACCAACCTCACCATCATCATAATACCCACACCTACCACAGCAATATTCTACCACACCTGCTATCCTCACTGCCCTCTCAAACATCACCAATACCACTATAATTGTCATCAGGACTACTTTCATTACCAAGTTCACTACTGTTACCACAGCTACAACTACTACTATAATACCACCACTAAGACTTCCAGAAAACTACCAGAAAACGCCTTTGTCGGCGAGGTACGAGCAAGGCCACTTAAAACTGAAGGCATTGAAATGTCGCCTTACACACCGAGGATGCCTAGATATAGTATACTGATGGCTATTTACCTACCAAGTTTCATGCCTTTACGATAAAGTATCCGGCCTGTGGCCCTCGTTTGAACATTTTCGACATGCTACACTTGGCGCGTGTCACGTGTCACGTGTTCCGTCTGGGTGTGATGAAACCTGTCAAAAACAAATCTTAAAGAATTGGGTTATCATCTGGTGTAAACCACGCAGTGATCGGCCCTGTGGTTGCTGAGATATAAGCTTCTCAATAGTGACGCGGTCGGGCAGGGCTGGGTTGGAACGGGCCAGGTGGGGCCACTCATATTACGTTAGGAAGTATCATTACTTGACAAGCGAATCGCAAGGGCTTCCCTCTCGTTCGTAATCGTAAACACTCTCCACCAACACCATCATCCATCATCACCGCCGCACTTTCATCTTCTTTACTCTTCCTTATCCACCACAACACCAACTCTCTCCTCACTTTCCAGCTCACAGCTGCATATCAGTGAGTTTTATCAAACCACTATAAATGTGCTTAACCCTAGAACACTAACCCTACATTTCAGTAACACATTCACTAATCCCGGGTGTCTCACACCCGAAACTGGAAAATTGGAAAAAAAAATACTAAATACTGTGCTTTAATAAAATAAACGTAGATAAATGAACTTTAGGCTTTGTAATTTGAGTTAACATTACAAAAGATTGAAAATCATATCACTTTGTCTTGGAAAATTAGCAATAAAAAAGTGACTAAAAGTAGGGAAATTTTGACTGCTTTCACAAAAAAATCTTGCACATAAAAAAAATTCATCATGTCTTTCGAAAAGCTCCCACGTCCTCCCAGGTCCTTTGGGCCACCACTGATGGGGTTGCCATTTCCCTGCTGCTGTGGTAAAAACCCGATGTTCACTTTGCTGTTCGACCTTTGCACGCCCGAAACCAAGGCCTACAGCAGAGACCCACGTGCAGAGAGCGACGGTGTATCCTTCCTCTACCATAACTGGCTGCCAAATGAAGCTACTGGAGGACTGGTAACCCTGGGAGCACGGGAACCATATACAGTGGCAATGACGTCATGTGGTTTGGGTGGGGATCACCCGGGGTTAGTGTTTTTCTCAAAAATGTCCCCTCCCAGCACTCTCCATACCCTAAATTGTAACTAATGTGCACTCCTAGCCAAAAGAACATCATTATAAGTGAAGTGTGTAAATTTGTGATATGAAAGGACAGAACAGATTGGAATAAATGGCAGAGAAAGTGTGTGGGTAACTTTACTGGGATTTGGTGTCATTTTATTGATTTTACTTTCTCCTTTTTAATTTATTCCTTTGAGCAATGTCGGCCTACCATTTCAACTACGCAAAAAATTACACTGGCAAGAGTAAAGTATGTAAATGCATCCAAGCAACAAAACACTAAATATTCAAACAACAACAGAGAGAAAACCGAAAAGAGAAACAAGAGAACTCCTTCAGTGTTTGCAAACAGTGGGACATTTGCAGGTGTCAGTATTCTGGTGGGGTTGGGCTCAGGTGCTGCGTGGTGGTCACAGGTATTCAGGTGAGGGGTGGCGTCGGGAGAGGGGCAAGAGGGAAGTAATTTGTGGCGCTGTTATGATGTACAGCCACACGCCTCATCCACGGGGAGCTGTAAGGGGTGGGGGTGGGGGGGGGTTGGAACGCATAGACGGAACTTATGTGGGAATATAACATGTCGTTCTGTCCTCAACCATCAGGTTGTCTTTCCTCCAGATCACCTTATCTCATTCCACAGATACCCACACTGAACTCACAATGCTGATTATTTCCTTTGCTTTCATTCAGTAATAAATGAGTGCGAGTGCCTTTTTTTTTAGAGTTTTTTTTTTTTTAAATAATATTCGTTAAAAATGAAGAGGATGCCCCAACCAAACTTGTCCAGGATACATACAACGAGCAGAATATCAAAATCTTAATGATCGATTTAAGAGTAAAACGAATGATGTTTATGTGACCACCTACAAGTTACCAGCAGAAGATAAGAAAATTGGTGTGAACTGTTATAGGAGTGGTGATTCCTTCTTTGGATGGGTGGGTAGGCAGTGAGACAAAGTGACAGGCTGGTTGTAGTTTAAGGTTAGGCCTAGAGTAGGTTAAAGAAAACCATGTTGTATTTATGTGGTCTGTTTTGTGTACCATTTTTTTTTTTTTAATGTTCATGCGAAGTCAAGATAAACAAGGTCAGAGGTCAGGCACCATAAAAACACCAACACAGGATTATCAGTCAGCTCACAGGGGAACAGTGGCCCTGCCAGACCAGGTCACGATCCCTTGAAAACAGTGGATGCAGCTTGTCCACAAACCGGTACCAAGCATTGTTCAGCTGGTCATTATTACTGTTTATTACCTGGTCATTAATCCCAGAGGTCATCCATTGTGGTCCAGGAAAAAACGCCTCCAGGCTTCTCCATCTCCACTTATCTCTATTTCTTCCTTCCACCACAAGCTTCACTTATACATGTACTCTTCCATCCTATCTCTTTATTATGCTTTGGTGTACGGATTGAAAGATGCAGTGTCATCTATACGCGTCTTTCCGCCGTGAGCCCAGAAGACTGGTATGGTATAAACGACAATTGTCCCGCGCATAAGCTCAGTGGGTCAGAATGTAAATACTACCCGGAGCTGCCTGAGCGAAAAAGTACGCTGTTGCAAATGATAGGGAGTGCTGGGACTGTAGGGGTTTCGGTACCTTTCGGTCAGGGTTCGATAGGTCTGGAGCAAGGTGGAGGTCGCACTGGGTCTAGGTGAGTCGAGGACTGGAGGGAATTGTATCTTGATAGCCAACCTCTGACCTGCACTGTCCCTTCCTCCCTCCCTCCCTACCTATCTCCCACGCACACGCCCTCTTCTTTCCCTGTCTCACGTTTTCCCACCTACCTCTCAAGACTAGAACGGGTCATAAGTTAAGTATCAAGAATAAAACATGGTAATTGTCATCCTGGTAATAGGTCACGCAGGTTTGAAAGCCCCTCACTGTGGCGGGGTTCATGTGAGTGCTGGTGGTGATTGTGGTCGAGGGAATGGGAGCGGGTGACGGACGATGTGTGTGTGTGTGTGTGTGTGTGTGTGTGTGTGTGTGTGTGTGTGTGTTGTAAGTATTCTTTCATAAATCGTTATGGTTGCGAGTTGTGAAATGCCAATTCAACAAAATCTCTTTCGAATGACCCTGAATTTTGGCACCTGATCCCTCCCCCGTCGTCGGCAACTAATCATCGTTGATCTTTATTTATTTCATTACAAATACTGTGGAATATATAAAAGGAATATTCTGAATGTTATTACGTCAGTATATTATTTCCTTTCATATTCATGCATAATAGATCGAATCAAAGGTTATAAGCTCGCAATTTTATTAAAGAAAAAAGAAGTAAAAGTATAGGAATAATAGACAGCCAAATTAAAGAAATCCTCATTTTGAGATGTCTGGACACATTCTGGAATGGAAGGTATTAAATCCATATTTCAACCGCGTTAACACCTCATGTGTTTCTGACATCGTTGTGCAAAACAAGAAATATGCAAAATAAAAACAAAAATAGTATGTAATATGTGTACTTGAATATCATAATTATGATTTTCCTTCTTTATAATGTTTATAATGATGCATGTATGAAGTTGATTTCGTGGTCTGGGAAATACAGTGTGGGCCGAAAGAGACAAGGGTTCTAATACAATGTGTTTCCAGATAAAGGGATGTAGTTGTGTGTGTTTAGGGACAACTTTCGCCGTCAAAAAACGATAAACCCACATAATAGCACGTCGGACTGCGGAAGGAGAGGGAAGGGATGGTGAGGTTGTAAACCGGTGTAAGTACAATAAACAAAGAATATGAATATGTTCATGCAAAGGCCTAAAACATAAAAGGAGAAAAATATAATAAAAGATGAAGGATAAACATTTGGGAGCCTAATGCTAATCGCGCACCAGAATATGCTGTTGGTCAACTTTCAAGTTACTTAAAACTAATTGTGAAGAAAATTCGCAGAACTCTACGGAATTCAGGCACCGCGTTTCACAAAAAGCCAACCCATAATATAAGAAAAACTTTTTTTTTTTTTTTTTTATGCAAGGAAGAAGAAACCAAAGGCCAGGAGCCCACAAACCGTTTATTCCAAGAAAAAACAAGAACTATACAAAAGAGAACCAAAACCAAGATCCGTTCATTTCGAGATGCCTGGACACACTGCGTATGAAAGCCTGGAGATCATAGGAAGTAGGAAATACAAAGGGAGACAGTTCCAGAGATGACCTGTTCCATAAATGAAGGACTGAGAATAACGGTTAACTCTTGCATTAGAAAGCCGGAGAGAAAAGGGATGAGAGTTCGTTGCTAGACGGGTGCTCCGCGTCCGTCGTAGAGGTGGAGGGATGGAAGCAGACAGTTCAGAGGAGCAGTGACTATTGAAGTAGCGATAGAAAAGAGATAAAGATGCTGTAGGTAGACGTAGCCTAGGGGTGTAATTCTATAGAGAAGGTTATCTTGTTGTTCGTCGATGTGAGAGACACCAGAAGCGAATAATGGTGAGACGTTATTCTCTTCGTATTTTAAGTGGGATGATGAAATAGGCAGATTTGGGTCGGTGGAGTTTATTGTGAGACAGTTACTTGATTAAAAGTTAAGAGTTTGGCGTGACCCCTGTAGCCTATGGTTAGTAGTAGTTTATGCTAGCTGCTGTCCTCCTACTTTACTCTCACTCTCCTGCTCCCTATCGCTCTCTCCTTGTCTAACTCTTGTTCTTTCCTGTCCTGCTAACTCTCCTACATGTGATATCGGACTTATATCTCCCTCTAGCTTCCGGCTAAAGTGTGTGGGCGTACATGTGTGTACGTTAGTGCATGTGTGTGTTTCAATCATATTTCTGGTGCATGAGCAGGGGTGTTTGGCATTCATGATTAGTCTAGGCAAGGGGATGTGTTCTCTTACTCTTCCTGGAGAACCCAGACATAACTACCTGTTTTACGTATTGTTACCTATAGCTAAATACTGTAGTTACATATATGTGTTATAACAGTGCAGCAAAGAGACAGAGGTTGAAGGGAGCCAGTAAGAGGAGGAGAGCTAATGAGACGAAAAGCTTTTGACTCCACCCTATTGAGAAGAGCTATGTGTGGGGACCCTCCCCACACATGAGAGTTGTACTGCAAAGGGGAGAATATAACCCGCGTATAAAGTCAACAACTTTACGGAAGTAAAGAAGGTATGGAGTGGGCTTAGTACACCTAATTACTTTCCAAGATAATTCCCGAGAGAATGAAACCCCAAATATTTTAAGGATGATGCAGGATGAAGCAGGATACTATTAAACATTAGTGGGTACTCCTGTGAAACATGTTGTCGGGTTGTTAGGTGTAAGAACTGAGTCTTTGATGCAGTAAAAACAAGATTACTTTTACCCCAATCAGAGATAAGAGCCAAGGTAGACATTAGGTGTGCCATAGCCTCATCCCTTGTTTGTTGAAGAAACTGCTGAGATAGACGTTGCGGGAACCGAATGGAAAGGTGAAGGGTGGAGTCATCAGCGTATGAGTGGATAGGGTTAGATATACAGCTTAGAAGGTCATTGATAAATAAAAGGAAGAGAGATGGTAATAGGCCAGAGCCCTGAGGAACACAACTTTTGACAGATCAAGGAGAAGAACAGTGGCCGTCTACAACAGTAACTACAGAATAACCAGAAAGGAAGCCATAGATGAAGGTACAGATACAAGGATAGAAACCGTAAGAGGGCAGTTTGGAAATTAAAGATTTATGCCAGACTCTATCAAAAAGCTTTCAGATGTCAAGTGCAATGGCAAAGCCTTCGCCAAAGTCCCAAGTTTACCTAGGCAGTGTGTAAGCACAGAGGCACAGTTCTTGAGGACAACAGAAGGGACCACATCAGGCCCATATGCCGTATTAGTATTGATGCCAGTGATTGCAGAAAATACATCAGCTGAAGAAATTTTAATGTCAGCCATGAGGAAGTCAGAGGGGGGAAGTGACGGAAGAACAGCATTGGAATCGTCTAAGGTGGAATTGGAGGAGAAAGTCTGAGTGAAGAGTTCTGCTTTATCAATAGAAGACATAACTACAGAGCAACCGGAGAAGAAAAGAGGAGGGAAGGATGATGAGTTAAAGATGTCAGAAAGATTTTTGGCAAGATGCCAGAAGGAGCGGGAAGAATTCAATTTGGAGGGTTTAGAGCATTTAGTACGGATGAAATTATTTTCAGCAGAGCGAAGAACAGACTTAGCACAATTCGGAGCAGAAACATAAGAAAGATGTGATTCAGGGGTAGGTTGGCTCTGGTACCTTTACAAGCCTTCTCCTTGTTGTGGACAGCATTAGAACAAGCACGATTAAACCAAGACTTTCTTGCATCAGACAGAAGATATGAGAAAGGAATGTATGCTTCCATGCCCAAATAAATAACTTCCATAATGCGCAAGGCACACTCAGATGGCTCCCAGCCATGGAAGCAATAATCATTCCAGGAGAAAATCAAACAAGTACTGCCTGAGTGCCTCCCAGTCAGCAGCTCCAAAGTGCCACAACTGACGTTTCTTTGGAGGGTCCACAGGTTGTACTGGAGAGATAGGACAGGTTAAGGTACTAAGGTTGTGACTGGAGGAGTCCAACAGAGAGGAAAGATTAACAGTGTAAGCAGAAGGATTAGTTGTAAGGAAGAGGCCAAGTACACTGGAGCTCTCTTCAAGGCGGTCAGGGATACAGGTAGGGTGCTGTACAAGCTGCACTCGGTCATTAAGGAAAGACAAGATGTAGGCTTGTTCACCAGGTGAATCAATGAAAGGAGAAGAGAGCCAAAGGTGGTGGTGAACATTGAAATCTCCTAGAATGGAGATTTCAGAGAAAGGAGCAACGGATAGGATGTGTTCCATCGAAGAAGTAAAATAGTCAAAAAAAAATTTCATAGTCAATAGAATTAGGGGATAGGTAAACAACACACATATATTTAGTCAGAGAATGACAGGAAAGCCGAAGCCAGAGAGTAGAGAATTCACAAGAATCAAGTTCAGGAATACGAGAGCAAGATAAGTCGTTGCATATACATACACAACAGCCACCTTTGACTTTGAAATGAGTATAGAGAAAGTAGGAGGATACAGAAAAGGGCTTTCTGTCAGTTGCCTCAGACAGCTGAGTCTCATTTAAGAAGAGAAGGTGCGAAGGTGGTGCTCAACACAGAGAAAGTTACAGGAAAGGCCACGAATGTTGCAGAAATGAAGAAGAGAGCCAGACAGTGGTTTCAGGCACCTCTTAGAGTCGTCACCGGGAGAGGGGCGGATGGTGGGAGCATTTGACCTTTGGTAGCCATTTAAGTGACCTTGACCTTGAACTTGAGTGCCCATTGTCGATCTCGTCCACTACTTTGCCCATATCTTGATACCTGGAAGGTTTCATGTTGATAGGTCAAGTCGTTCATGTTGTATAATGGTGCTAAAGGCGGGCAATAAAAACTAGTTGACCTTTGGAAGCCATTTTGGTGACTTGAACCTTGACCCCGAATGCCCATTTTTGACCCTATCCAAGTTTTTTTGCCGTATATTGATACCCTGAAAGTTTCATGTTGATACCTCAATCCGTTCATGAGATATAAAGGTAACAGGTACAGACACTGGCAACACACACACACACACACACACACACACACACACACACACACACACACACACACACACAGACGTGGGCAAAAACATTATCGCTCCGCCTTACTAAAGGCAGGTAATAATAAAAAGACAGAAAATAGTAAAGGACACAAACCATTCCTACCTTAACGCTCGTAGGGTTGTAGGTTGCATTTCGTAGAGTGGGTAGCGAGGGCAATTTTAGAGTCTCTTCCCTCCCTTCCTAGGTCAAAAGCAAACTTCGATAATCAGCCACTGTCTGGGAAACACAGTTTCTCTGTTTTCTTGACTTTCTTATGCTTTCTTACAGAAACATTTATTTTAATAGTCAGTCTTTCACTACCTCACTTCCAAATTCATAGTTAATCTAGTTTCACCAGAATACACTGACTTTTATAAACAGTCCTGTATACACTAGGTTCACATTACTTACAACAATGTCACATTAGTATCTTACAACTGTATGATATTCTGGGTAGCAGGGAGGGCATAGAGCTACCTTACAGCCATGACACAATCAGGTGTCTGAGGGGTCATCAAGGCTGCTGGCATGATCATCATCTGACAGAATATGGTCCTCATCACTCTCCCCATCCTTGGCGAAATGTTTAGTCATAGTCATAGCGCGAACGCCGAGGCAAGCTGTTAAGGGGTGGTGGGTTTGCATGGATTAAAAAGACATCCACTCATTGCTGACTCAAGAGATACAATGACCGCCTGAATGGTTTGGAGGGTAGAGTAGGTCAGAGTCAGAATATCCCAGACCGTTGTCCCCTGCAGAAAATTTTTCGAAGTTTTTGACAGATGTACAAATTCTGCGCCACTGGCATTGGCACGGTAAAGTATTGTCCAATGCCGTCGGCCATTAAAGGGTTCTCTTTATCAGTGCTTATCCATCATCAAAGTAAACAAATCAAGAACAGAATTTTTAAAATTTATTTATCGCCAGACGTTTACTATTTCTCTTTCACACTACTTATCTTACCCTGATGGGACACATGTTTGCCTTGGGGGGGGAGGGGAATGACATCCCATCCTCTCAGACTAGCCTACCTGCATCCTCGTCCTCCCCCTTCCCCCCACAAAGCTCTTAACCCAACACCTTCCCACCCTCTAACAATGTACCTCCGTACCCAGGCCTCCTTTGTTCTTCCAACTTACTGTAGACCCCACCCCACGCTCCCATTGCTCCTCCCAACCCACCAACCCCTTCCATCATATCAACCAAATCGTCCAGTACGTCCCTACTCCATATCCCCCTTATCGTCCAGTACGTCCCTACTCCATATCCCCCTTCCTACCTTACCCATTACTTTTATCTCACTGCTTCTTCACCCATGCATCCCTCTCTCACCCTCTCTTCCCTAACACTATCCTGTCATAGGGTTTAGGTTTCCAGGACGATCTTTTGGCAAAAGACCTTGTTCCTTACCCTGTGCTTAAGATAAAAGAGAGAGAGAGAGAGAGAGAGAGAGAGAGAGAGAGAGATTCAAAAAGCAATGAAAATTGGATACCATATATATATATATATATATATATATATAACAAGAAGTGGTGCCAAGGCATAGGAAAGCCGTCCCCGGCAGTCATTTTAGTGCTGACGTATAAATACAACATGATATATAGTAAAAAATATCACATATCAAATTTGAAGTAAATCGGGTGAAAATTGATGATTTTATATATATCTGAAATTTTAGGCCTGACCCACCTGACAATGACCACCCTACCGCTAACTGTGGGGTGACCCCCCTGATGTATTGAGGCATGTTGTTGGATGCAGATTTGAGAGATGCACCGTTTGGTTTTAGTGTCATGTCGATGTGACGAATTTGAAAGAGGTTATGACGAAAAAATGATTATTATTCTTTTACATTTGGGGGGCCTACAGCCTCGGTCTTGTGTCCAATTTGGCCCAAAATTTAATCAGTTGATCAGAGGGTCATAGCCCATCCTCCCTGTAATTTTAGTCAAAATCGCACCATTTGTTTTCGCGTAGAGTTGTTCACGGATAGACAGACAGACACACCGAGTGAAAACAATACGTTCCCGAGCCCCTCCGGGGAGGGGACGGGTAATGAGCAAATCTTCCCTATCGTAATGTATATAGATTTCACACACTTGATTTATAGAATCAAATATTGATGTTTATCTGCTCTAATCGGGCCAAATAAAAACGTTTAACTCCTCCTGCAGCAAGAGTATTTAAATGTAAATATAAACTACTTAATATTTTTCAATCGTTTTAGACTTACGGCTTTATTGGAGGTAATCACGAAACACCGAAATACCTTGTCCAGAAGATATATTAATCCTTATTGCAACACTGAACGTCAGTTTACATTGCTGGACCCCTCTCTCAATTTTGACAAAGTTGTGATATAAGTTCTCCAAAAATAAATAAATAAACAAATAAATAAATAACAACCGCGGTGATGTAGCTGCTTTTGTTTTCCGAAAAAGTCGGGTGTCCGAGTATTTTTCTTTTTAACGTTTATTTAGACAGCTGGGTAGATTACGGGAGTCTTTACAGTACTCGTAGCATAACGTACACAGTAGTACTGTATTATTTACTCTGGGAAAATTTCCCACTGCACTATGAGTTTCATGCGCTGTTTTCTTTCCTAATTGATGCTTATCGCGTCTACTGTTGGAGCACGTATAATGCTCTGTTTTCCCCCAGCACGAGTCACTGAATATTTATTACTTCATCGAAAGTGAGTATAAAAGGATGAGTAATAATAATGTTGTCATTAACCCTCTTGGAGAACAGGACAACTCGTGGTGGGCCTATTCCATGATAGCCAATGCAGCAGATTGCATTCAGGTGACGCTGAGTCTCAAAAGAGTGTTAGACGTTAATTAAATTCTACCGTTGCATGTACTGTAAATAATTAAAAGACTAACACGAAGAGAATATTGAAGCTTAGTCTGATGACTTCTTAAATTACTGTGTACCCCCGTTACTGCTAAAGACCTTGCCTTACTCAAATAAAACCATTAATCTTCAGTGACAACTGGAAAGATCACCTATGCCATGTCAGTAAATTTCTTGAGCGTTTGGTTCATGCTGATCTTGCAGCTAATTTATCAAAGTGTGAGTTTGGTCAAGCTAAAGTTCAGTACCTTGGGTACGTAATTGGTGATGGACATGTTGCACCACCGGGAGCTAAGGTTCAGGTTTAAGTGATCTTCCCAGACCTAAAAGTAGGAAAGAGCTACAAAGATTTTTGGGAATGGTAGGTTATTACCGGAGATTTGTTCTTAACTTTTCAATTCTTGTATCACCACTTACAGACCTACTGAAAAAGGGAGTTAAATTTGTCTGGACCGATAACAGTGAATCCTCTTTCAACAAACTTAAAGTTATCCTATTAAGTCAGCCAGTGCTCGCTACTCCAAATTTTGCTAAGCCTTTTAAGATGGCTGTTGACGCAAGTGATACAGGAGCTGGGGCTGTTTTCCTGCAAGAGGATGATCAGGGTATTGAACATCCTGTATCTTATTACAGTAAGAAGTTCACTCCACCTCAAAAGAACTACTCAACTATTGAGAAAGAGCTTTTGGCCTTGATTTTGGGTTTACAGCATTTTTCATTTTATTTGTGTTCTGGTTTTGACCCCATAGTCATTTATACCGATCATAACCCACTGAAATTCCTTAGTAAGTTTAAAGATAAAAATCAGAGATTGACAAGATGGAGTCTACTTCTTCAGGAGTATTCATTAGACATACAACATGTCAAGGGGAAAGAAAATGTTATTGCAGATTGCTTATCTAGGCTTTAGACAGATTGTTTTAGAGTAATAAGAAATTTCCTTTGTAAATTTCTTTTTCTTTGTGGGGAGGTGTTACATAGCCTATGATTTCATCATCCTTTGTGTAATTTTAACGCACAGTATGCTGCATGTTTGATCGCGAGCGTGTTCTGCCTCAGTCCCCCCCTTCTACCGTTATAGTAGAGTAAGTCGTCCTTTCTGTTGTTCAGAGTAGGACTGTCAGCTCTTTGTCCCCTATGGCTTCATTTGCGCGTCCTTCTTACAAGTTGTATCAAGCTCTGCCGGCCCCTATATACTGAGCTCAGTCTCTACATTAATGGCCACTTAGATCGGCTCCTCAGTTTGCTCACATCTCTGTCCTCCCCTGTACAGTTATTATTATTGTGAGTGCTCAGGAAGTCTCCAACCATCTAGCAGCTGTGTGTAATTTGAGTATAACTGTTGTTGCATTTTTTCTTGTACTGTGTAGCATAAGATTAATTCTTAGGCCTAGTAAGGTTTTTGTAATTTGTGTAGGGTTCTTATTGTCAGCCATCATTAATAATATTTTGTATCTGTAATAATATATCTGGCATTCACTGAGTATTATCTGGTATCTCATTTTAACAGGGCTGAATTAGATAAATTTACTGATGCTAATTTCGTGTTAATAGAGGCTATTGCAGTTAACCATTTATTTAACCTGTTTTTGTCATTACATTATCCTTATGAGTCCTGAATGTTTTTTGTTAGTTTGAGCATTAAACTTTAACTTGTAATTTTACCTAACTCTTTTGTTTTGAACCTGGAACTTTACGGGACAGTAGTGATTTTTAGTATTCTCACTTAAAGTGTACATTATCTTTCTCTGTTCCGTAACAACACACACACACACACACACAAAGAGCTATCAACTGCATCTGAACCAAGTCAAACAGCTAGAGACACATCAAACACTGGGTGATCTGTTTCCTTCTCCAGATGTTACCGCGACAGAAAATTCTCCCCTCCTCCTAACTTACAAATCTCTCTCTCTCTCTCTCTCTCTCTCTCTCTCTCTCTCTCTCTCTCACACACACACACACACACACACACACACACACAAAGAAGGGAAGAGTCACCGATAAGATTGACTTGGTGAGGTCACATCGTCAACAAAACGGTCACCCTGAGTTACCGACACACCTTGAGTCACTCCACTATTTTTTCCCTGTAATTTGTTAAGGGTGAGTGGATTAGAGTTTGGCTGGCTCATTTGGACATATTTTGAGTTAGTTTATCTCTCTCTCTCTCTGAACGTTAATTCTCACCATCTACAGGTGAGAAAAGAGGTCTGGATGATGAGTATGTTAATGATCACGTGCCTGTGTGTCAAGGGGGGTAAGGTTGAAATTAGGAAATGGAGATTTTTTGGAGATGTTGGCGCAAGAAAATGCAACACGCAGCCTCGAAAGAACCATCAGGTATGTTCATGTTTGCTTTCCTTTGTAATACGAGCAACTTAGGCACATGAGGATGATTGAGAAATAAGGGAGGAAATGAGTGACTTTGTAAAACTGTGTGTGAAGTACAAGTTTTAGGAAGGGGGAGAATAAGTGTATGGGTGAAAGTTGGAGTGTGGAGATGGCGGCCATGTGAAAATTGCAATACTGTGTCCTTGGCAGTGTATTAAAAGGATGCACTGGCTGGAAGCATGGCTATGTGTAGATGGAGTGTGCTGGTGGAAGTGTTGTTGAGGAACAGACTGTGTGAATGTATGTACTAGTGTGATGGTGACTGTAAGGAAATCAATATAAATCAACCTTTCTCTCTCTCTCTCTCTCTCTCTCTCTCTCTCTCTCTCTCTCTCACACACACACACACACACACACACACACACACACACACACACACACACACACACTGAATACAAAATTGACTTCAGTTTTTGGACGCTTGTTTCGCTACAGAAAACAGTGCTGCAAAATTGTGTGCAAGTGCAGTACACTTTCCTGTCCCAAAGCTCCATGCCTTAGGGCCCGGACACACTTGACCCCGAACATGTGATCGTCAAGATGATACGAGGCTCAGGGGTCCGTCCAACGTTCTGACTCGAATACTGAAGCAGCTCAAACCCGGTGCTTCGT
>NC_137057.1:42933020-42968020 GCF_032717465.1 Coenobita brevimanus
CGTCTGATAACAGGTAACATTATCTGTTTAATCTCTTCCTGCTGTGCACGACCTACTCACCCCTGATCATATCCCTGCCCTGATCCCGCCTGCTTCCTTCACCTCATAACTACCCTGCCCTCCTCCCCGTCACTGCATTTTTTATTGTCGCACCTCTGCTTGCCCACCCTTACCCACACCATGCCTTACCCCCCCGGCATTTTCAAACTTATGCCCTTCCCTGTCGCACCCTACCTTTCTTTCCCTTATTAGTGCTTTTAATGCCCCATTTTGCCTCCCACCCTTATTCATAACCTGTCCTGTCACTTCTTTATTATTACAGCTCTTCTCTCACGTCCCCAGTTTTGTTTTCCAACCCTTACTCATACCTTGCCTTGCCCCCACCCTGTTTATAATAACTCATCCCGTTATCCGACCGCCCTTTTCTTCATGTCTTCTAAAGTCCTAAATGCTTCACATCTATTTCTCCATTGATGTCCGTACCCTGGCCTGCCTCATTATGGTTCTTTAAAATCAAACTCCAACCCCTTCTGCCTTGACCTTCTTTATTTCATATCTCCTCTTAGTTCCTTTTCTCCTTCCACCTTCTTCTCGTTCTCTTCGCTTCCTATCATTTCCTTGATTTCATCTTCCTTATTCCTTTCGTACTTGTGTTACTCTTTTCTTCTCTGTGGCGCTGTCTCCGTTGTCTCCAAACATGTTCTCCGTTTACCTTTGTTCCTTTTCCCTCATTCTTCCTTCCACAAATCGTTATATTTACAGTAGTCTAAAAAAACTTATTAATAATAATTTATACATGTTGGACAGCCATCTTTCTTCTTTGGCCTTTCTCTTTCCGTAACTTGTCTCCATCCCTGTCTTCTGTTGTCATCTTTTCTCCCTCTTTACCTTCTCCCTATCTTACATATTACCATAGTGACTCTGTTACTCCCGTATATCATCCATCTCGCCCTCAGCCCCTCCTGCTCCTTTTGTTATTTTTCTACCCCTTTATCTCATACCTCTTTACAGTGCAGTAAACTCTCTGCTAAAATCGCTATTACGGGTGATGTGGTTAGCTAAGTTAACATTTTTGCTAATAAAAGTGAGTAAACAGGTTGTGAATCAATACGTGTTTGTAGAAGTGATTATTATATTGTTAGCGTAGAGCAGAGCTGTTTGTGGGAGCGTGGGGTGATGATTATTTCGGAATATTTTAACAATGGGCTTCTGAAGGAAATATTTGATAAGGCGCTTGTACTCCCTTGAGTCTAGTGTCACTACGCCTTCCCCCACTCTCACCACCAAACACAGGTGGAAACGATACATGTTTTTATGGGCTCTTTATGGGCTATATGTAGCGCCGTTCGGGCCCAAAACGGCAATGCTTAAAGTGAGGGTCTAGGGAATTATGACACCGAGATCTGTTGAGGAGGGCGGCGTCAGATGTGCAGCAACCCTACGCCAATCTGGCCGCGGTAACACACACCACTGTCGCCCAAACCTACCTACCCTTATATAGATCCCTCCCCAATATAATCCGTATCATTGTATTGTATATAAGACTCGCCTGAGCCTATATACGTCACCATTATATACTGTAGTCAGCAGAGGAACAGTAGTCATGGAAGATATGGGAATCTGACATCATTATATATAAAGTTTCTTTTGTGATTCCCTAAGAAGAAATGTGTAAACTGGCTGCCCTCTCCACTATTGGTGGCAGGTATCTTGGTGTGGGCCTGCTGTATGTCAGGTTCGAGCCACAAATGTAGGCGAAACTGGATTCTGGAAGTTATCTACCTCGTACATTTAGGAGAAAATTTAAGAGACATACACTTTAGCATGAGAGGTTTAGATGTGGCATAATTTAAGTGTAAGTTTGTTGTTAGTTCTTCCTCCTTTCACACTCCTTATATGCTGATTCTTCCTTTTCCCTCATCACCTCTAAATTTCTAGCTTATCCACATCCCCTGCTTTCCTTTCATTTACGCCCACCCCATCGTCTCCTGACCTCCAAGTTCTTTATCCATCACTTCTTATTTTCATCCTTTCCCTCAGGATCACTGTTTTTTCGTTTGTCGTTTCGTCCTCTCTGGTCAGTGTGGGTAGTTTAGATGTCAGATGTAACACAGAAGAGATGGGTGGAGTTGCTGGATATTGTGTGTGTGTGTGTGTGTGTGTGTGTGTGTGTGTGTGTGTGTGTGTCATCATGGGTCCCAAATTCCACTCAGTTCTGATTTCCACACACTACCGCCACCATATTTCGATATACTCACAAAGGCCTACACCTTCCACCACATAGTTCCTTTATACTCACATACTGATCGTAAAACTACACTCTTACAACACACACAAACACATATACTCCCCACCACCACTGTTCTAAATACTGTACTCACACACACTGCCGCCACACTGCTACACATTCACATTCTCCCAGCCGCCACCACACTCCTACACACTGACACCACCACATACCAGCTTTCGCACTCACACGCTTCCTTTGATCTCACTCCCATGCCTTCACTCAGTCACACACACACCCCACAACCGTACTACCACAAACATACAGTACGCATACAACCATAAATACACACACACACACACACACACACACACACACACACACACACACACACACACACACACACACACACACACAATACTCCAACAATTAGCGAAAAAAACTGGAATGACAAACTGCGTGCCTGTGATCCGAAGCGGCCGCTTTGTTGACACTGAGTCTCCGGGCGGCGTGACGTCACTAATTCAACGTTGCTTCCTGACCAAGCCCCTGTCGGAGTCTGGAGGAGGGAGGAAGGGAGAGAGATGGGGGATGGTGTGGAGAGGAAGACCTTTTGTGGCGGTGTTGTTTGGAGAGGGAGGGAGGCAGATCGCCCCATTGATTTTGATGAGGACCTCGTTCTTTGTCTCTTTGATTTGGTAGTTTCAGGTGAGTTTCCTTTTTTCTTTTTTCCTTGAATAAACAGTTTGTCTGTGTGGGGGTAGGGGATGACGGATATGGAAATGGAGTGTATATATATATATATATATATATATATATATATATATATATATATATATATATATATATATATATATATATATATATATATATATATTGTCTTTGCATAATGCAAATGAAACAAAAGCATTCAGGATCCTAATGCTACTCGCCTGTCAAAATATGCTGTTGGCTAACATACTACCTACAAACCAAATTTGAATGAAATTTGCAAAATCCTACGGAATTCAGTCAATGCACTCCACAAGAAGCCAGTCCATAATATATATATATATATATATATATATATATATATATATATATATATGGCGGCTGGCATTCAGTCATCTTTGATCATATTCTCACCAAAAGTAATAAGCTTCTGCGCATCCACATAGATGCCATTTCCTAAAGTTTTGATGAAAATTCGTCCACAGCTTTTCGAGATATTTTGCCAACAGATACACACACACACACACACACACACACACACACACACACACACACACACACACCGCTCGCTGGTGCAGTGGTAACGCTCTCGCTTGCCAACTGGTGGACGGGAGTTCACGCCTCGCTCAGGTTGCGAAAAGTTTCACTGACGAAGTGGGTGGCTACTGTCCCCCTTGAGCAAGGAGACGAGTGTGTGCGTGTGAGAAGGTCACAGCCTTGCCCTTAGATCGGACTATATGAGCTCTCAGCTCCCTTCCGGGAGGGTAAAAGCTGACGATCACGACCATCAAGTGATCCTGACCGACCCGGTGAATTACAAACACAAACACACACACACACACACACAGAAACCATATCGTCTCGCCTAGCTAATGATGGGGGATGTATACGCCTTTGCAGAATTTGTGGATGTTTTGGGTATAAGATATTTTGTGTATTTGAGACTATGTGTGTGCGTGTGTGTGTGTGTGTGTGTGTGTGTGTGTGTGTGTGTGTGTGTGTGTGTGTTTATTCGTGTCTGAGTGTGTAAGAAAATGTGTATATATATTCGTGTGGTGTTTGTATCTCATTGTTTGTATAAAGACGTGTTTTTATTTCCCCCAAATAGTAAGCGTCTGTGTTTGCATAAAAATTATATGTGATTAAATATACGTTTAAATTATCAGAGAAGGTCGAGCATATCGTTCCTGTGACTTTGTTATTTGCCTTATGGAGAGAGAGAGAGAGAGAGAGAGAGAGAGAGAGAGAGAGAGAGAGAGAGAGAGAGAGAGAGAGAGAGAGAGAGAGAGAGAGAATGCAAAGTGGAAAGGTATAAATATTCGTGGACAAGGTAAGGGAAGACGTGCTGGGATGACTGGACCAAAGTCTAGTGATATTGAGTTATGTTACATTAACATTCTGAACTGAGTCATCGATGGCTAACAGTATCCTTCACATTTGGGCCTTTGTTGACGACACTTTAGAAAGTTTTCAGGTACCTATTGCTCACTAGTTTGTTTCTGCATATACAGTATGTCACTGATATTCTTAAGGATGTAATTTTTACAAACTATGTTAATGTTAAAACTTCATAAATTTCTTGAAAAATATGAACTCTTTCAGCGAAACGACTAATTTTTCTTTTTACTGTGGGCACTACCACCATTACCAAACGTTCGTATTAAACTCAAGAAAGACCTCGTACAGTAATGGGGATACATGAAGGGTACATCTAACACATCCATATCGAAAAATATTCTCCTTGCTAAATAAAGTCATATGAAGATAACACTAACTACGAAATGAGTCATCGTGTCGAAGGAGGTACAATGTAATCTCCAAAAATAAATCAGTAAATAAGAGGTGCCACAGTACCTCCAGAGATGATGGGAAGACTGGCTTTGTACTGCACCGCTGTTCTTAGGAGTGGCCCTGAATTGTGTGTGTGTGTGTGTGTGTGTGTGTGTGTGTGTGTGTGTGTGTGTGTGTGTGTGTGTGTGTGTAGGTTAAGGTGTGGGTGCTGGTGTGGTGTGAGAGTGACTGGATGTGGAGGGTAATACTATAGCTGTAAGACCACATCCTTTTCTCACATCATCACTTCTCCTGACTGCTGCCGAACTTTCACTGCTGGATTTTTTTTTTTTTCCGAGGAAAAAGGAACCAAAGGCTGAGGCCGCATGAACGTTCCTTCCAAGAAAAAAAAAAAAAAAGAGATGCCTGGATACACTGCGTTTGAAAGACTGGAGATCATAGGAAGCAGGAAGTACAGACAGAGGGAGACAGTTCCAGAGCTGACCAGAGTTTGAGTGTGAGAAATATGATAGAGGAGAGCACAGAGATGGACTGAGAGGAGGTGGTCGACGGAGAAGCATTTTGACTGATGTCCTACTCTCAGATAACGCCTAATCATAAATGTGATAAAGGTGACAGGGAACAACACAGTAATGGAGTGTGAAAGAGGGATTCAGAGATACTTGTGAAGGGATGACAGGACAACACAGAGGTGGAGTGTACGAGGCATGATGATGAAGATAATGATGATGATGATGATGATGACAAGGAACACTCACCACCGGCAGATCATTAGCTTCAAAAACTAGTCCCTCTCAAGTATCACAACACCCATTAAACCACACACATTTGGCATCACCAATTCAGATTATATATATTTTTTCTTATTGATAGTCAGGCATTCTCTGTTTCGTTTCTTCAGGTATCTGGAAAATCGAAACAAGGCTGGTGTGACATGGAGTAAGAGTAGTTACCGAATCGGGAGAAAAAATGCAAGAGATAATTTTGGTGACGTAAAGAATGTGTCAGTGCAGGTAATAAATATCGTTACGACCATTGTCCTCACCACCATACACACAACAACTTTACAGTTCTCGCCCCTGTCCTTCCCATTGCCTGCTTGTGCCTGAAGGCTGAGGCATTCACAAGCAGGTAACGTCACTGGTGCGCACTGACGTATGACGCTCCTTTTGGTAGTGATGGGCAGTTGTTGTGTCCTTTCTTCCTGTTTGGCTGTTTGTTTAATGGGGTGGTAATACACACACACACACACACACACACACACACACACACACACACACACACACACACACACACACACACACACTGGTATCATCAGGGTGGTCACGAACCAAAATATTATTTTGTTGGCTTCATATGGTCACGAACTAAATTATTCTGTTGCTTTATATGTACACAGAATGACCAGCATTCTGTTTGGTTTGCTGTGACGAATATACCGGCTATTTACGCTCGCACTTGCGAAGCGAGAATGGGTGTAATGATTTGTTTGACCTGTGTGTGTGTGTGTGTGTGTGTGTGTGTGTGTGTGTGTGTGTGTGTGTGTGTGTGTGTGTGTGTGTGTGTGTGTGTTCTTGCCACAGCTGCTTTGGATTTGCCTTTTCTGAGGGAAGGGGACATTGCAAAGGTTTGTAACTAATTGCTTCTCATTTTCCAGTCAACAAAAGTAAGTTAATTTGATTTCTTCTAAAACCTCAGAGCTTCACAGTATTCCACATCTGTTGATAACGGAAGTCATTTTGTCTGTTGCATGTCCTCGTTGGTTTTCGCTAGTTTCACGACTTATTATTGTTCAAGTTACTGACAAAAAATATTTGCTTATGTTCACTTACTACGTGTAGTCGTATAATTTTATGAAGTTGCCACCGTGAACAATAAAAAGGAAAGCCCACCACAAAAAACGACAGAAAGTTTCATTTCTGTAATCTATTCATAAATAAAATTGCGCAAAAGTGATACGGAAAATCATAAATTGAAGACTATATAAAATGTGTTTTTTTTTTCTTATTTACCTTGATGTTGTAAACAGTGTGGTAAAAGGGTATTATTAGAGTGTTTGGAAGTTAGGAGATAGTCATGATCGAAAGTATATACAACACTGATATAAATGCTGGCGGAACAGAGAGAAGCTTCGTCCTTGGGAGGTGGGAGTAGGTGTCTGTGAGAGAAGACATAGATTTAAATAAAAAGCTTGGCGAAGGAAGACAAGAAAAGGAAAGAAAGGAGTGGGTTAGCAGTAACAAGAGGAGCTGAGCAGGGGAAAAATTAGGGAGTACCGGGTATGTATGTAGTTCTGTGTGAGGAGGGACACAGATTTAGACATAGAAGAGAGATGACGAGTGTGTGTAAACTCCCATCACAATTCATTATTTTCCTCATAGATTATTTCTACTTGTGGTATGCAATCTGCCTCTGCAGTGAAGACGCTTTCATTCCCGAGAGAGTGGCCAGGATGTAATCTTCTCCACGTCTCCCTTTCATCCTCCTACAAGCTACCCAGTCTTCATTAGCCACCATTCTTCACTTCGTCTCTGTCATCCTCAGTCTCCTCTCAATTCATCCTCCGCCTCCCCCTACTCTTCACCTTGTCCTTGATCTCTCCCTCCACTCTTCACCTTGTCCTTGATCTTTTCCTCCACTCTTCACCTCGTCCTTGATCTCTCCTACACTATCCACACCATTCCTTCACTCATCCTTGGTCTCCTCCTCATATACACTCTCCTTGTCAGTCTCACTCCATATTTTCTAAATCATTTTAGTATACACCTCATAACATCACACATCTCCCAAGCTTCCTCATTTGTCTGTCTGTCTCTCCATCTTTTGCCTTTTTACGTTTCGTGAAGCCTTCGTCCACGTACAGTATGGCTGGCCAGTCCAAAGTGTGGGAATCACAAGAGCCTGCCAATATGTTCCCCTGCCTATTCCATGTCAGCACACTCGAACCCTCCTTCCATACTGTACCCTTTCTTGCATTTCATGCTCTCAACCCCCCTCCTTGGTTATCTTTCTACCTAGCTAATTGAAGGCTTTCATGTTCACCATTTCCCGACCATTCAGCCTCACTGACTCCGTGACTTCATTTCTATCAAAAACCATACATTTGCTCTTTACTACATTCACTTTCAAATGTCCGTTTTTACACTTCCAAACTCATTCATCAATTAAGCCTTGCGATTCCAACTCATCTCCACTGTACTGCACAGTAGCCTCTCATCAGCAAACAACAATACAGGCAGTTTCCAAAAACTACCCTTTCTCACTTGGGACACGGGTATCCACTGCCTTCCCGGGTATTTCTTTTATATATCTTTTCCCCGCCTAATGATGAGATGAGGAAGGCCCGTAAAAGCAAGATAAATGAAACGCGATTAAGGGAGAATTATCAACAGCACGCAGAGTACTCGTAAAATGAGCCAGATACTCATACCCCTGGAACACTGTCTCTATCCTCACAGGTCTAACCATCTGCAAACTTATTACAGAAGTCCTCCATTTTGTTTACCAGGTACAGTCAGTCCGTCGAATATTAAAAGAAAAAGAGATGCCTTGTCAAGTGTTCTTCCGCAAGAAATCCATCCAGTCAACTTTTGTCCTCTTTCAGTTCCCTGTTTTTATCAGCTTCCATACCTCGCTTTCATGCGGATTCATTTACTCTATCCATCCATCTTTTTGGCCTACCGCCTCCCTTCCCAGCCTTTTCATGACCCCATTTACAGCCATTCTCTCCAACTGTCCACACTATCCAAGCACTCTACCTTTTCATCTCACATTCATACGTTAAGGGCACAAATACATTCATGCAATCCTCTTGAAGTCTACATACTTAAACTTGTTTAGTTTAAAGCCTTCATCCTATTTACGGCGTAACTTTCGTACGTGATACCTGCTTACTTGTTCATATTAAGAGTTTCTTGATTGCAAAATATTTCGGCCCAAAAAATTAACAGATTTTGTCAGCAATGTCTAAAGGCAAAAAGAACATCACTGAGCACAGTGACCTGTGCAGGCAGGCGGCCTATTTCAAGCAGCTCCGAGACCAGTTGAAAAGCATTAATGCCTCGCAGGCCCGACACTGCCCCAGGAAGGTAGTCGAACTAGATGATCAAGCCATTGATCAGCTGGCCCAGGGGCTGGCGCAGCTAGCTACCTCACGCACACAGAAGGCGGTTAGGGTGACGTTCACGGGCAGAGGGCAGCACAAGGACATACACCTTAACTTAAACCAAATTATAAACATCAATTTGGTTAACACCACCTCGCTCTCTGCCTCTACCCACCTCTGTACTCCAACGTCCTCCGTATCACACCCGTCCTGTTCCTCACAACGCCGCCGGGCTTTCTCCACTACTCCTGGCGATGCTAGAACCTCTCCTGAGACTGGACCCTTTCCTCAAGTGGCCTCTCCTATTGCCGAAGCCGCATCTGAGGCTGGGGCCTCTCCGGAGGTTGGGGACTCTTCCCTGGCCAAACTCGCACCTAAGGTTGGGGCCTCTCCTGTAGAAACCTCACCCGAAGTTGGGGTCTCTCCTGTAGGCAAGGCCTCACCTGAGGTTGGAGCCCTTTCTGCGGGCAAGGGCTCTCTTGAGGCTGGGGCCTCTCCTGTAGGCAAGGCATCACTTGAGGTTGGGGCCTCTCCTGTAGGCAAGGCCTCACTTGAGGCTGGGGTCTGTCCTCTGACTGAGGACACACCTGAGATTGGGCCTCTCCTGAGGCTGTGGCGTCCCTTGAGACCGAAACCTGCGATGCCAAGCCCTCTCCCGATGCCAAGGCCCCCTCTGGTGCCGAGGCCCCCTCTGGTGTCGAGGTCTTCTATGGTGCCAAGGCCCCCTCTGGTGCCGAGGCCCCTTCTGGTGTTGAGGCCCCCTCTGGTGCCGAGGCCTCCTCTGGTGCTGAGGACTCCTTCAATGCTGAGGACTCCTCTGATGCCAAGGACTCCTCTGATGCCAAGGACCTTTCTGATGCCAAGGGTCCCTTTGATGCCAAGGACTCTTCCAATGCCAAGAGCTCCTTGGATGTCTGGGAATCTCCTGACGCAGGAAGTTTCCCAGACACTGAGTCTCTGTGCAAGGCAGTGACCTCTGCAGTCTCCTCCGTCTTCTCGTCGTCAGTCATAGACCTAAGCCAGTCTCCCAGGTGACCCTCAGCTGTGAGGATGACAGGTGCTGCTGCTGCCGCAGGATCAACTATAACTTTCACATTAATATCAAAATTAGACTCAAAGCTGTGAGCAGCAACAATTCTTACTCCTGTTGGTGAGAGAAGTGAACTTTCCCCCTTCTGTAATACCCAAAAAATTCACTTCTCCCTCCTGAAGAGGAGAGAGATATCCTTTCTCCCTCCAGCATGGGAGAGACAGAACTCATTCTCCCTCCTGGAAGGAGGAGAAGGTGGAATTCTCCCTCTTCCAGGGAGGAAAAGACTTTTTCAAAGTTCACGTCTATCTCGTCACTGGGGTAGACGGATTCAAGATCATGATTAAGCTCAATGATATGTAAATATATTCTATCTATAAAAACTGGTAGAGAAGGATTCAACTTTAAAATTAAACTTAGGAAAATGTGAAACACACACACACACACACATACACACACACACACACACACAGCTATATACATAAACAAAAGCTTCATGGACCTATCGGGCAGCTCAGCACTTGTTCCTGCAGAGACGCAGGAAACTACACTGGAAAAACTATCACACTCTTTATGAAATTACTTAAAGGCTGAAAGAATGAAATAATAATTTTAATACATAAGAAAGGAGACTTGAAAGATCTTAAAAACTACCCCAATCAGCATGTTGTCAGTTACGTACAAATTATTCACAAAGATCATCACAAATAGAATTTTAGACGTGCTAGACTCTAACCAGACCAAGGAACAAGCAGGCTTTCTAAGTGGATTCTCCACCATCGCCCACATACATACAATAAATCAAATAACTGAGGAGACAAATAAGTAAAGGAAACCTTTGAGTATTTCTTTCATTAATTAGGAAAAAGCCTTCGACTCAGTAGGAACAACAGCGGTACTGAGTGCAATTCGTAAACAGGATGTAGATCACTTCTGCTGTACAATATTGGGAGACATATACGGAGATGAAACAGCGACCATTAAACTCCAGACTGACTATCTATCTATCTATCTATAGCCCGACGCCCTAATCCCGCAAAGGGTGGCCTCAGACAAAACGCCTTCAAGTCGCTCTGTCACCCACCATTTGACTACCCTCCCCCCAACTCACCCCCCCCCCTCCCTCATATACCTCTCAACTCTTAGTCAGTCTTTCATTCTCCATTCTCTTCACATGTCCAAACCACCTCAGTGTATTTCTCCTAATCTTCTCAACCACATCCACATCCACTCCACAGCGTTCCTTCACTTCTTCATTCGTCAACCTGTCCCTCCACGTCACTCCACATGCTCCTCTCAAGTAACTCATTTCCACTGCTCTCACTCTTGACTGACACAGGAAAAAATTCAATAAAAACAAATGTAAGACAGAGCGATGCTGTCTCACTAAAGCTGTTTACAGCATGTTTAGAAAATGTACTGAAAAAGCTTAACAGGGGATTTATTTGATATATATATATATATATATATATATATATATATATATATATATATATATATATATATATATATATATATATATATATATATATATAAGCTGATCATGAAAGTGCACGGTAATCATGTTTTAAAGGAATGTTTTTATTATCCCCTTAACTAGGATGAGAAAACATTAAATTTTTGCTACCACTACGTTTTGTGGTACCTAAGCAACTTCTAAGTAACAGTTATTATTATTATTATTATTATTATTATTAATATTATTATTAACAATAATAATGATAATAATAATAATAATAATAATAATGATAATAACAAAGAAAAGAAAAGGTCATGTTAGTAAAGAGGTTGCAAGACAGTTCACCAGACATGATACTGTACGTTGTTTATGAAAGAAAAAATGAACAAAGCTCTTCTCCACGTGATCATAAATACAACCACAGGCTTAACCATCCCACAGCAACTCCTCCGCTTGCTTCATCTCTACTCTGGTCACGGCCACCCATTTGTTCACTTAATATCTGACCCTTCTCTCCCACCCCTTCAGTGCTACAACATCAGGGAGCAAGGACGAACTTTACATCTAAATCCATGCCATTTTCTGCATCATATATTTAATTCACCAGCATACTGTATATATCCTAATGCCGCGGTAACACAGTACTCACTGATACTGTTGCAACCTTGACGAGCTATTTCCTCGATATTCGTTCTGATTCCGTCAATAGCATTAGAAACAGTCTAGAATTAAATACAGTCCCGATTAGGATAACTTTCTGTGAGGTGAAATCTTTTTAAACCTCTTCTGTTACCCTCAGATTACCGTATGCAGTTCAACTTATGGGGGTTGTCTCAGATTGTGATGGTTTCTGTTAACGCCGTCTGCTTCAAGATGGTTGGAGCCTTAAATATTGCAACATTCTCTCTCTCTCTCTCTCTCTCTCTCTCTCTCCCTCTCTCTTGTGTGTGTGCTTTATATCGTGTTAATTTTGACAGTTTGTATCAATAACATACAAGAGAATATAAAAGTGTATGTTGTGTAGAATAAATCGCCAAGGAAGAAATGTTACGAAGCTCTAAAGGCAGCTTAGAACGTGAGGCTAAGTGTGTGAATTAGGACGTTATCACAATCGCCATGGAAACTCAGGGATGGGGACAATCACAAACAGAGAAAACCCTTGTTATTTACCAGCAGCTAAATTCTGTTCTAGTTTAGAGAAGTACGATGACGGGAGAAGATAAACTCCTTTGGGTCAATTATGTCTTTTTATATTCTTGCTATTGTCACACGATTTTATCCATCTTCTAGCATGCTGGGGAGGGAAGCCTTCATGTGGTGGCATCGATATAACCAGGAGACTTTACTACCTGGTTATACAAACGTCCGTTAGATTCTTCTCTTATCTCCTGAAAGGTGGTTGGTGGACTGTAGGAGAGGGGCAACTAAGGCCTGCAGTCCACCAGGTTCATGTTTCAGATGAGCCTGTGGCCACAACAACAACAACAACAGTCAGATGAGGGAGACGTCTCACAAGAAAATTTTCAGAAATATCACATTATCCGACTCGTTATGTCATCTTTTATCTTATTCTTACAGCCCCAGACCGCTTTGTTTAGGTCAGGGGAGAGCTCACAGAGAGCTTTTCGTTTAAAAAGATTAACTGCCATAACCATAGATTTAACTTATAATACTCTGACTGGGATATGAAAAGAAGCAAGACGAAGTGGAACCTTTGTCCTGACATCACGCTTCTCTCCTCCTCCCACCTCCGTCGCCACAACAAAAATGAGTCACCTCCTGTCATTCACCATTCCCTGTGCCCAGTGGCGTATCCAGGATTTTTGCCTTGGGGGGCAAACACTTCGAATATTTCCCCAAAATATCTGTCACCACACTGGCGTGAGTGTCCCGGACACACACACTTTCCCACATCCGTGATGCTATCGCTTTTTTTCTATTTTCATTTGCGGTTTTGTCTCTCTCTCTCTCTCTCTCTCTCTCTCTCTCTCTCTCTCTCTCTCTCTCTCTCTCTCTCTCTCCACTTAGCATGTATGTGTAATTTAAAATTCGCTGCCGCACCCACCCCCAGTCAGGTATTCTGTTTTGTACTACTGCTGTGATGGTAGCCATAAGAAATTCTGTTTTTGAATACTTATTATTTTACTTTGTTATTGGCTCAGGCATCAGGGGTGGTGCATACGTCAAGACTGACCTAAGTAAATACATCTGGTGGGATTAACCTCTCTCAATCCTTGACTCAGGTGACCACTCGACCTGCCCCGGTCAACAGGGAATGATTTTCATATCACCTGAACTGTACTGTACTGTACTGTATAGAAAGGATTTTTCCATTAAGAAAAAAAAAAGAAGAAAAAAAAACGGCGTAAAGCTATTCATCCTGAAGATTTTCACCTAGGAAAGTGGGGATGACAAAAGATTCCCTGTCCCCCAGGCTCCAAAAATTGTGGGGTCACGTCCCCAAGACCCCTACCCAAACGAGGCCCCTGGCACACATATTTATATCATCTAAAATGTAGTCTGAGGTGATCAAAATGGCTTCATGCAGTCTTCAAAAATTCTGCTTGTTTCAGTTGTTTGTCAAAATAATTGTGCAGTGTTTTTTGCAACTGGCTACAGGGTGAGAGGATATGGCTGCATCTCATCCTTGGCCTTCCCCTCCCTCTCTTCCCCTCCACTCCACTCACATACACTCTCCTCGTCAGTCTTTCACTCTCCATCCTCTCCACATGGCCAAACCACCTCAATGTGTTTCTCCTACTGCTTCCTATCACATCCACATCCACACCACAATGTTCCTTCACATCCTCATTTGTCAGTCTGTCTCTCCATGTGACTCCACAGGCTCTTCTCAAAAAACTCATTTCCACTGCTCTCACTCTTGACTTGTGTCCTTCCAGCAAAGTCCAAGCTTCACTTCCACACGTCAGAGTTGATATCACAATACTATCATACGCCAACTTTTTCACTTCCATGCTCACTTCCCTGTTTCTTATCACTGCCTTTAAGGAACCAGCAACCTTTCTTCTTTGTCGTACCCTTTCAAGCACTTCACCCTCCCAACTTCCATCCTTACTCATCACACTACCCAAGTACTTAAACGTACTCACATTTTCCATTTCCTCCTCATCCAACCTCACTGTACATTCACTGACTTCACCTCCCTCGAAGACCATAACTTTACTCTTCTCTACATTCACCTTTAGATTCCGTTTCTTACACACTCTCCCAGACTCATCCACCAAGCCTTGCAGCTCCCCTTCGTCTTCACTCAACAACATAGTATCATCTGCAAACAACAGTACATGGAGTTTCCAAACACTACCCTCTCTCAATAGGGCCACTCCAACATCCACTGCCCTACCTTGTATCTCTTTTATAACCCCATCCATGTACATATTGAACAACCATGGAGACATGACACATCCCGGTTTCAACCCAACCTTGAAATAGAGAAACTTGCTCAGTTCACTATTCACACGCACTGCAGCCTTAGCACCCTAATACATACTATTCACACCTTTCAACAACTTCCCATCTACTCCATATATCCCTAATACTTTCCACAATTCTTGTCTATCCACCCTGTCTTATGCTTTCTCCAAATCCATGAAGGCCGCATGCAACTTCTTTCCCTTCTCTAAAAACTTTTCCACTAAAGATCTAAGAATAAATATCTGATCTACACAACCTCTTCCCTTCCTAAAGCCTCGCTGTTCTTCTCCAACTAAGTCCTCTGCTATTTCCCTAACTCTGTCAATAAATATTCTACCGTATACCTTTCCTATTACACGAAGAAGACAAATGCTCCAACGATTACCACACACTTCTTTTTCCCCTTTCCCTTTGTACAAGGGAATAATTATACCTGGCTTCTCAAGGGTTTTATAATATTTAGTCTGGCTTTCAATTTCAAAGGAAATGATTTCTCCCAAATAAATATTTTTGGAAGTAGATAATATTATTTAATACACAAGTGGTAAAATTAGGAACACTGTATTGTCATACAAAAACTATTCTAAAAATCCCTTTCAGCATATCCCCAAAATTTTCCCAGGGAGGGCAAACTGCCCCCCTAGTGGATACGTGTATGCCTGTGCCACTGCCTCTCTCGCCTATCACCTTCACGTATTCTTGGCCACTTTCATCTCTCCTTCCTTGTCTCTCTGTTATCTGTGCCTGTCGCTTGGGATTTTGTTAAACATCATTTTCACAGTTGCCTTCCTTCCCTCTGTTCTTTAACGCTAGAGGCTACTTGCCATTTAGGATTATTATGTTACTGGCCAGCTCCATGCAGCCCTTACTGTGAGCTGCATTTTCTTTTTTGTAGTCTTGTTGTCTTGTATTCTTGCATAATTGTGGCAGGCACTTCTGCCCTTTAGAATTAGCCAATTCTGGCCAAACCTGGACACAATGGCCACCCACTAGTTGTCTCCGCAAGGATTTGGTTACTTGGCAGCTACTCGTTGCCCAGCAACGGCCGGAAAACCTCTTTTTCGTACTCACGTTTTAAGCTGTAGAAGCATTAATAATGGACGTAGAAAACTGTGACTTCTTTATGAGAGATTTTGAGTTTATTCTCAATCGGAAGTGTTCCATCCACTTCTCTACTCTCTCCTCTAGTTTCTAAGTGGCAACCCTGCCAATCCTCAACATCCGTAGCAGTCTTGTTTAATTGTGGCAAGCACTTCTACCCTTCAGAATTAACCGATTCCTACCAAACGTGGACACAAAGACCAGCCAGTGACCTAGTTGTGTCCTAAGGTTTTGGTTGCTAGACAACAGTTCATTGCCCAGCAACGCCCCGCTTAGCCCCTCTGTGGCTGGAGGTCCAGAAATTGTCGCAACCCAGTGGCCTGCCGCGGCACCATTTTTTTTTTTTTTCAAATTTCGAATATCGATTTTTTTTTTCTTACCAGATTGAAGAGAAACATCTGGCGCACTTGGCAATGCAATTTTTTGCTTCCTAAACCCATGCTCTACTTCGCAATGAAGCACGAGACATTTCGCAAAATGACTGCATACAAGCCAGTGAAAATATAGAGAAGCGAAAGGGGAAAAAAAAAAAAAACGCGCTATGAAACATCAATATTTCCCTCTCCCCCTAAAAAAAAAAAAAAAAAAAATCAGTTGTGCTGAAATGGTTTGCAATGACTAGATGTGTGTAATACGAACAAAATCAGTACATAATATGGGAGATTTCATATATATATATATATATATATATATATATATATATATATATATATATATATATATATATATATATATATATATATATTCTTCAGATTTTTTTTGTTTTTTGCGTGTATGCCAGTATCGAGTTATTTCTTGTGTCTGGGTGGTCTAGTTTGTGTTGGAAGAGAGGCGAGAGATGGCATTTTTAGACTCTAACCAGATATGGGTTCTTCTCTGTGTGTAGACTGAACCACAACGGCCAACTTAGAGGTGGCCATCGTCGCCTATCGGCTTGTTATTTTATTTCTTTAACTTTTTTACTTATAGGTGTCTGGTGATTTAATGGCTAGAAGTGACTAACCTGCTCTTTGCGTTTGGGTTCAAAGCCATAGGGGTATTGGACACTTTTCTGTCATGTAATTCCACAGGACGTACACTGATCATCTACCCTTCAATATACTGGAGCATGGTAGCCAATCCTTCAATCCATACACCTAGATGGCAATAATAATGAACTGACCATAATCTCTCTCTCTCTCTCTCTCTCTCTCTCTCTCTCTCTCTCTTTATAACTACATGTTCGTTTCGAGTCACTAATAACATCACCATCATTCACTACAACATGCAAAGCCCACATAATGTCTCAGTCCTTTGCCTTTGCTCTCACTGGTCCTGTGCATGGAGCTGGAAAGTACTATGACCCATTTTCTCGACGGGCAAGGAAGCTCCCTAGCACTTCTTCCTTAGTGATTTATTTGTGGATATAGCCATTTTTCTGTCATTTATGCAGAGTATGGCGATAATAAGATGATTTATGTAACACGGAGAAGGACAGTAAGGTGTAATAAGCAAAATAACTAAGTTAGGAATAAGTGTTAGGGAGCTTCCTCAACATACGAAAGTACGGGCCTGTGATTGTATGGGACTGGCAGACTAGGAAGGATAATATGGTTGTTGACAGTTTCCGACCGGGAAAATCTTAAATAATATCTTGTGACAGCTGCCAGACAGTTTTATTTAGCGTAGGACTGGCTCCCCTTCCCTTAGATTAATAAGTTTCCATTATCTGTAGCCTATATTACGTGCGAAAATCGAAGCTAATTTATTCTCTTACCGTGATTTCAAGAATCCTTTTGTGTGCTGCTGTGAGAAAGAAGGTACATATTAGGTAAGGAAAATTCGCTTGTAAACCGTAACCTCTCTTGTGGTATCATATCGAAACATCTGTGTAGTGAAGGAGGGACCAGTAGAGAATAGTCACCGTTAACCACACAGCTCATCTGCTTCCTCTTGTGGCAGTAGTTCAACGAGGTTTGGCCATGTGAAAGAAATGAGAGAGAAAGATTGGCAAAATAAGTGCTTAACCGAGAGGTGTTTGGGAGAAAAATGAAGTAGACCACGAGCGAGTAATATGACCAGGCGCTGGATTCTGTGAGGAAGGATGCTGTGTCGTAGGAGGAGGGAAGATAGACCCCGAGCTGTATGAAAAAAGACGGTTAGACATTTCTTCAAGGACAATGGAGTATAATGGTAGTAGCAGATGGCAGGGAAAGTGACTAGAATCCCTGGGATCTTTTTGTTAAAGTGATTTCTCACAGGATGCAGCGCCAAGCATCAGACAGATATGCGGAGAATCAGTTTTCTGGAAGCAGAGACAAATGTGGGCAGCCCAGTCCCTGGTTCTGAAATGAGGCGCTAAGTGGATGTTTGGGCGTTGCAACAGACACCACACTGGAAATTAACACGATCCATCACTCGGTAATTTGGCCACCTTGAAACACTTCGACCCAGCAGCAGTAACTGGTGGTTTCGTCGACGTCCCAGGTTGCATATGGATGGCTGGAGCTTAGCTATGATTTATGAAAAAGGGTTGGCCAAGGAGTGGTCAAACGTAATTACAGGGTGGACCAAAGAGAACTCTTGGAGAGCTCAGGGGTATTTCCCCGAAAAAATGGGATGGGCAGCATATTTCCGTTCTATATGGCTATTCGTCTCACCTCCTGGAACCCTCAATCAGGAACGCTCTCCCCGGCGTTTCAAAACTAACCTTAGGTTCTGCTCGAAAATATGCTCAATATGTTTCCCAGGCAAAATTACCTTCAGCTGACTTAACGAAACCTAACCCATCCCACTAGGGCTGTATGGCTGAGGTGGCTGGCTGTGGTATTGAGACGAATAAAATACGGAACGGAAATACCCAGACAGGCATTGGGTTGGCTTGCCATATTTCAAAGTGGCTCTTTTCAGCCTGGTCACCCTTCTGGCAACGCCACTGTGGCAAGGTGGCTATTTAAGATACGAGTAGCACAACAGGGCATCATTACTCTGGTTGTCTGTAAAATGGGTGTTGTGTCTTAAGTTTCCAAGGTATTTGGCCTGGGTGAATTTAACACACTTTTACACAAATGGACATAGGAAAAACATGCAGACTTAAATAAAGGAATGTTAACAGGATATATTTATCGTCTCAAGAAAGGAAATCCCAAAGAAAGCACCAGACGAGATTGACAAAATTTTCGTTTTCTTACTGAGGCTATAAATAGCTCATCCAATTGCTTGGTTTTGCTATGATAATAGAGATGAAGCGAACTACAAGTATTATCTGTCTCAGCAATGGCGAAAAAAGGGAAAGAATAAAGGATGAGAAAGGAACGATAAGAATATTCACTTCCTCCACTCAGCCCCACTCCTCCCCGGTCTCCATTTAACTCATCCCTCCGCCCGCAGTCCACACTCCACCTGGTTAATATTAACAACTCACTCTCACAACCAATCAGCCGTGAAATTTAGACCGCACCGAACAAAAACGCCACTCGCGACAAACACATGACGGAGGGTGGAGGTGAGTGGCAGCCCAGGGGGTAGGTGGTGGCTTGGTGGTGGATAGAGGATAAGATCTCACGGATACAAGATGGAATCCCAGGTGTTGTAAGAAAAGATCTGAATGTATGAATTATCAAAACAACTTTATAAGTTCTCAGTAAAACCCACAATCACGGACTTTAATAAATGATGCTAATACCTGTACACTGGTTCTGCATAAAAAACTGTGTGTGGCGCCATCTCTCGGCATGTGGGTACTGAACACTTTCGATGACCCCATGGCCTATTTCCTGTAGGATGAGTGTGTGTACGCATCAGGATCATAACTATTGGAGAGGGGTCATGAGGCGGAACCCCCCCACCCCACAAGTTTTAGCGGTGAAGTTCAGCCATAGAAATATTATATTAATAAGTGCTTTATTTAGACCCTACTCCTTTAATAGTTGCATAAGACATGCTCTACTCTACAAACATCTTTGTAGATTAATATACCCCCAAACACTATATGCATGGCGGAGGGAGGATTGAATTAACTGCTGTATTGCACCCTCTGCTTCCCTTCCATCCCCGTTCGGTCTGGCTGATCGGAAAATATTTTCTCCCGATCATAAATTGTGGACACTACCTTGGTGTGTGTGTGTGTGTGTGTGTGTGTGTGTGTGTGTGTGTGTGTGTGTGTGTGTGTGTGTGTGTGTATGCTCGTCTGTGTGCGTTTGTAGGTTAGGGTGATGGGTGTGTGGACTCAGGTGAGGCTTCAAGATGTTAAGTTGCGTTAAATGCCGGACAAGAAAAGAGGCAACTCCTGGTTGTGGTGAAGAGGGTCTGGGTCAACACTGGTGGACCTCCTCACTCCCTGGCACGGCCTAAACTGCACCACCAGTATATATTTGCGTGTTTGCCGGACTCTTCACAACTGGACAGATGTTGCAGCTGAGACGTCTCAACTGTGGGCTTTATTAATACTGTATACACAAATTATTTTACCTTCTATCAATCACACTGTTGTCAGGGGTTGTCTTTGTATTATATTTGATGAGGCTGGATAAGTTTTAGCCTATTCTGAGTGTCTCAATGTTGCTTGACGCCTTGGCTCAAAATTGCATCACCTAAACAACCCTATACCGATGCAGCGTGTATCCTTCCTTCTTCCTACTTCCTTTCCCAGTACAGATCCCTCAAATATATTACAGCCGTAGATTATCCACTTCAATCCATGTTTCAGGTTTACAGTACTGTACTGTGCAGTCCTATCCATCAGTACAATGTGTTGTTCATATGTATCTCGTCGTCTGTAGGTTTCATTATTACCACCCACGTTGCGAAGCGAGCCGTGTGGTAATGTTTTCAGTTGTGAGGTTGTCTTGCTGGCTGTTTCTGTGTGGGTAATCAAGATATCTCATGAACGGCTTGAGGTATCAACAAGAAATTTTTAGGGTACCAAGATATGGCCAAAATCTTGATACCTTGAAAGTTTCATGTTGATAGATCAAGCCGTTCATGAGATATCTTGTTTACCCACACACAAAGCCAGCCAGACAACCTCACTACTGAAAACATTACCATTCCTCTCTCTTACCACCCGCATTGCGAAGCGAGTGGCGTGTAAATGTTTTCGGTTGTGAGGCTGCCTGACTGGCTTTGTTTGTGATTTGTAAGTGATAAAGTTTAAGCAGACTGAGAACTGGCTGTTTGCTCTCCACACTGGCATTAACATTCTGCTAAAGACAGTTGTATACTAGTTAAGGCAGGAGTTACAACAGTCCCGAGTCCCTGGTGATCATTCCCTTATTCCCTGTGTGTTTGCTCTTTTATCCCGCCATCATTCTTGCTGCCAGCTGTAAAGTTTAGGGTACTATTTCTTCTTGTTTATACTATCATGATCATTAGTTTCTTCATCCCTCCTGGTGAGAGGGAAGTGAAGGACAAGGCTGGGGAAAGTCCAGGGGAGTAGATATTGGCCTCTCATCACACACACACACACACACACACACACACACACACACACACACACACACACACACACACACACACACACACACACACACACACACACACACACACATACTACTGAACCGCCATTATCCTCTTCAGTCCTGTCTTCCACCTCCCTCTCTTCAGGGGGTTGAAGAAACTAGTGATCGTGACACTATTTAAGTTGAAGCAATGCCATTTTATACCAGTTAATGCAAGAGTTACAGTAGCTCCTGGTGATTATTCACTGCTTGCCTATCCCTTTATATCGCCATTATTTTCCCCATTAGGTATAGAAAAAAAATTAAGGTAATAAATCTCTCTGTCAAACAGTACCCTATTCACAAAACCTTCTCAATGGACCAGCAGCCAGTATGATGTGTTGTTGTGACCATGTTAGTGTGTAAGTGGTAACCAGTTTGTAAACATGAGAGTGGCTGGTGTATTTAAGATATATTTGTACTGTGGAAGTCTGTGCTGTGTTTTTCTGTGCTGTGTTGTGTTGTGTTGTAAAAGACGATGTTGTGTTGTGCTGTGTTGTGTTGTGTTGTGTTCAAGAAGACAACATTGTTTTGTGTTGTATTGTGTTGTGTTGTATTGTGTTGTGTTGTATTGTGTTGTGTTGTATTGTGTTGTGTTGTGTTGTGCTGTGCTGTGTTGTATTTTGAGGTGGGAAGGCTGTAATTGCTGTGTTAGCCTGTACCCTGCTGGTCATCTCATCTGACTTGTATGGTGTCAGGGTACCTGCCCTTTCTGTCTCTAAATCTTGTAACTTACCTGTTCATCTGTCAGTGTCTAAGAAGGAAGGGGCTGATGAAGGACTGTTGGAAATATGATGCATAGAGAGATTAGGGAGAAAACTGGGTCAGGATAAAGGAGAAAGCTTGAAGGAGGAAAGGTGCAGGAAATGGTGAAAAGAAAAGGCGTTTATTGAGTCGTCCTGGAACCTCTAATATATTAGCGTTGTCCCGCTCATGCCCCTCCGGCGCATGGAACTTTGTTGGAGTTGTGGTATCAGCTCATCCATGCGTTAGACTAACAACCAATCAGAATGCTCCCCGCTGAGAGTAGTGGGTATAATGTATCAGAAAGAGACAGAGTTGGGAGTACATTTCAGATAAATATGAAGGTATGAATGAATTTCCCACTATAAAAAAATTATAAATGAAGAGTATATATATTTTTGCCTGCAGAAGCATCTGGTTAGAAGAGGGTAAAGAGCCTATAGCGCCAAAGAAACTTAAATAATATGGTTCACTGGTACTTACTTTGGCTCCACCCCTCCGTTCAGTGGGTTGTGTTCGATTCCTTTTCGTTGTTTTTGATGCCGACACATTGATATTAACCTTAATTCATTACTCTTGACGGTTATATATAGACATTCAAGGTTTACAACAACAAATATTAGGAAACAGGTTATTAAATTCTAAGCATTGAAATACCGTTTAGAATCATTAATGGTTTTACGGTTTATCTTAAACCGTGCATAAAAATGGATACTCCGTCCCAAAACTGGGAGCGGAGTAGAATTGACAGTAGCAGGGTACGGGGTAGCAGTTGAGGCGATCGGTGCAGGATAGACGCTGCTAAAGAATGAATGGTATGATTAGTACAGCTGGGATTTTTACTGTAGCATTAGGATGGAAAAGCTGGAATAAATTTGTAGCCCATGTTCTAGTAAGAATACTCTGTACCCATGTTGTTCCTAAAAGCCTTTTACTAAGCATTACCTTCACAACCAAAATACATGATATTATGGTGAAGGAGCATACATGGTTGGGACAATGGAGCAGTTGGACAGGCAGTCGGGGTGGCCCTAGCCAGCCCTGATTTTTGTAAGGCCACTCCAGCAGAAATATAGCAAAAGGGGGGAGGGGGAGGGGGAAGCGTACGCACTTCCACAAATCGCTGACCCCTTCGAATACGTCCCCCACTGAGCCCACAACCTAGTGATCTTCGTGTAAAGGGAACTGAACATGCAAGACCTGAAAATATCAATAAATGCGAGTTTATAAAGAAGCATTCCTTCAGTCACATATACCGTATTATAAAGCCATTCCTACACATATAGAAGGAAAAGATAAATAAATTTACTTATTTTCTGGACAATGTAGACATTGTAATTTACATATTAATGTAAGCCTGGTATTCTCTCTTCGGTGCAGTATCTTTCTCTTTCTCTCTCTCTAGAGAGAGAGAGAGAGAGAGAGAGAGGATGGAGAGTGAGAGACTGACGAGAAGAGTGTATGTGAGTGACGTGGAGGGGGGGAAAGGGAGGGGGAGGCCAAGGATGAGATGGAGGGATAGACTGGAGACGTATATGAGAGAGGGGAGTTTGAGCTGGGGGCAGGGCAGTGAAATGACGGGGGACAAGGCGACATGGAGGCGATTTGTCTGTGGCCACCCCTTACGGGATTAAGGTGTCTGACATATATACATATATATATATATATATATATATATATATATATATATATATATATATACATATATATATATATATATATATATATATATATATATATATATATCATCAGCCGTTTGAGTATTCTCTGCAGGACCAGCCCATTCCGACCGAAGTCGGGACGATACAGCCAATGTATCTGTACCAAATGGCTTAGGCTGTCTGTTAGAGATTGTATGTAGGGTGAAAAGTGCTTGTAAGTGTAATTGTAGTTTTGAAATGGCTTTGCATGTGTGTGTAGTCTGTGAACCAAGTGTAATCGGCCCGCGCAAGCCGACTGGGTGCAAGCATACTTTACAGTAAGTGACACTGGTTCAACCACAGCACCCCTTATGTCCGCCAAAGCAGTACATGGCCAAGTGAATGCTCCCAAAGTTTATTACCCTGGTGGGGCGCGAACCCTGGTTCACCCGTGCACGAAAACGCACACTCTACCACTGTACCACAGAGGCCCCATATATATATATATATATATATATATATATATATATATATATATATATATATATATATTAATAAATGTAATAAATTAGTAAGTGATTGAGGAGACGGTAAATCCAAACCACGTTGGAGAGGATGGCCATGGATGGACTTGCCATCTCTTGGATGGCCTTCTGTTTGCCATCTTCTTGGCGCCTAGGACGGCCTGCTGGATGGCACCTTCATGGCTTCCTGGATGGCACCTTCATGGCCTCCTGGATGACCTCCAGGATGGCCTGCTGGATGTACTGGTTGGCTCGCTGGATATAATGGATGACTAAATCTCCATAATGACCTACTCTATGGCCTGCTGGATGCACTAAAGCCATTCCGGAGACCATCCAGCAACCCATCCAGGAGGCCCCCATCCAGCAGGTCATCCAGCAGAACATCCACAGGTCATCCAGCAGAACATCCAGCAGGTCATCCAGCAGGTCATTCGCATAGCCAGTGAATACTCGCCAGTTAGCATCTGAAGGTGTAGGCTGTGGGTGTTGGCGTTGATGGTGGAGATGGTGGCGTTAACTCACTTCTTGATGGAGTTGGTTGGCTAATGACTTATCTTTCTGCACTTAGAAGTGTCACTGAGGATGGTGTTGATCTTTTGAATGTAGTCTTCCTTGTTGATAACGACGAAGGCGGCTGTTTTGTCAGCGCATCCGATGACGATGTTTTTGTTTTGTTGTAGTTGTTTGGTGGTCAGGATGTGGTTTCTGGTGATGTTTTTGCTGTGGTGGGAGCCACGTCGGGTGTTGGCGGCCTCGGTAAGGAGCGAGGGTTGAAGGATAGGTGGCGTCCTTACTTTTCCTGCATTTTAATATAAATTATGTATTAATTATCCCATTTTCATCATATATATCGTCGTTGCTTTTCAATAATTCACTAAATTCTACGCATAAGTTTTCTTATTCCCGCATTCTTCACGAATATATTGCATTATCTACTTCCATTCGTCATTCTTTCTTTTTACGTCTCTACCATTTTCTGTTCTCCTCTTCCTTTTATCTAAATGATTCATTTCTTTTTGTCTTTTTTATTGTCCCTCCTTCCCACACATTTTGTATTTAGTTTCCTCTTTCTTACTGTTAGCTACTTTCTTCTTGGTATTCTTTAAATTATTTTTCCTTCATTTATTCCCATCTGTTTTCTACTTGCATTTTTTCTTCTTTCCTTCGTTTATCCTATCTTTTTATTACAGTATTTTATCTCTCGTCATTTGCATTTATTAATCCCTTGCTTTCTCTCCCTACTTGATATCTGGAACTGTCTCCCTCTGTCGGCATTTCCTGCTTCCTATGATCTCCAGTCTTTCAAACGCAGTGTGTCCAGTGTTACGGAACAGAGAAAGATGATGTACACTTTAAGTGAGAATACTAAAAATCACTACTGTCCCGTAAAGTTCCAGGTTCAAAACAAAAGAGTTAGGTAAAATTACAAGTTAAAGTTTAATGCTCAAACTAACAACAAAACATTCAGGACTCATAAGGATAATGTAATGGCAAAAAACAGGTTAAATATATGGTTAACTGCAACAGCCTCTATTAACACGAAATTAGCATGAGTAAATTTATCTAAGTCAGCCCTGATAAAATGAAAATACACTAGGGTAATGCTCAGTTAATGCAAGATAAATAATTACAGATACAAACTATTATTACCACTGGCTGACAAAATGAATTACAAAAACTTTACTAGGCCCACAAATCAACACCTTATGCTATACAGTACAAGAACAAAATGCAATAACACTTATACTCAAATCACACAGCTGCTAGATGGTTGGAGACTTCCTGAGAAACTCACAATAATAATAACTGTACAGGGGAGGACAGAGATGTGAACAAAATGAGGAGCAGATCTAAGTGGCAATGATGCAGAGACTGAGCTCATTATATAGGGGCCAGCAGAGCTTGATACAACTTGTAAGAAGGACGCGCAAATGAAGCCATGGGGACAAAGAGCTGAAAATCCTGCTCTGAACAACAGAAAGGACGACTTACTCTACTATAACGGTAGAAGGGGGGAACTGAGGCAGAACACGCTCGTGATCAAACATGCAGCATACTGTACGTTAAAATTACACAAAGGATGATGAAATCATAGGCTATGTAACACCAGGCATCTCGAAATGAACAGATCCTGAATTTGTCTCTCTCTCTCTCTCTCTCTCTCTCTCTCTTGGAAGGAACGCTCATGCGGACTCAGCCTTTGGGTCCTTCCTCGCATAAAAAAAACTTTTTCTATTATTATTATTATTATTGTTATTATTATTATTATTATTATTATTATTATTATTATTATTATTATTATTATTTTTGTACTCCACGTCTCTCGTTTCTCCCCCGTGTTTATCTTCCAGTTTCATCTTTCCTGACTACTACATTTTTTTTTTTTGGTGATTTTATATAATGTGTTAGTCTTCCCCGACGCTCTCTCACATGATTTTTCCCCTCTCTTTCGCACCTCTCCTCTATTTATCTTATCTGTTCTTCCTTATCATTTTATTGCCTTTTCTGATTCATGTTTTTCATTTCATTCTCTGCCTTTATCCATTCTTCTTCTCTTTCTTCATTTTCCTTTTATACCAGTCTTTTTTTATTATTATTATTCTTTATTCATGTGGTCTGTCTCCTTTCTCTTCATTCTTTCCTCCCTTCCTCTCCTGTTCAACGTCTTATTTCCTCATTTCTTTTCATCAGTATTTTTTCCATTCCTACTCCCTACTTCTCTTTAATACTTTGTATATTTTGTTTTTCCAGGGTGAGAGAGATTAGAGCTTGAATTCTTTCTTGTCTAACGTATCTCGCTACATATTTTTTTTTTTGGGGACGGGAGGGGGGGGACGTTCCTTATTTACCATTCAGTACAAGCCCCAACACTCTTGGGAACACAGTCGCTGAAGGCCAAGCAGGGATGGATGCGTGAGAGCAAGGGTTATTTTACACACAGATGGCATAAAAGGTATAGAAGTAATTAGCAGTACAAGCACAGTAATGAACAAAGACGCACTGTGACATACATGGCACAAAGTCGTTGTGGTAACTAGCATTACAAGTTTAGAAATGAGCAATGGGACACACACACACACACACACACACACACACACACACACACACACACACACACACACACGCACACACACACATACAGAAGTCATTTTCAGAGAGTCTGCCCCTCTTCGGAAATGGGTTTTCTGTAGCCCGAAACGTTAAGGAAAATACAGAATTGAACCTGTGTCTCTCCCACCCAACATTTTCACTTGGCGTGCTGGCTCGTCTACATATTTTATCTTGTTTATTTTTCTTTTTTCCTTTTATCGCTGCTTTTTCCTGATAAAAATTAATTCTGTTATCTTCCGCCTTTCCCTCCTCCTTATCTTTACTTTTTTCTTCCTCCAGGCTCTTATCTTCTCTCTCTCTTCCTTGTTTTTCCTCTTGCTGCTCCTCTTCCCGTTCATCTCGCTTTACCCTTGAACAGTTCTTCCTCCGCACTTTCTCTTTGCTGTTTATCTGAGTCTCTGCCATCTTTCTCCCTGTCTTCCATCCTGTCATCTCTACTTCCTTCCCTCTGTCCTTCATTCGCTTGTAAGATCATTCCTTAGTTCGCTTTTTCCTTCCATTCCTTCTTTCCTTTTCTTTCTTTCTTTATTTATTCATTTGTTTCTTCATGCTAACTTCCTGCTTCCTTCCAGCATTCCTTCATTTTTTTTTTTTTTCATCCCATTTGCCTTCATCGCATTGTCCCATCGTCCTTATTTTCTTTCGTCTCATCTTCCTTCATTCCTTCCTTTCTTCCTTCCTCCCTCCCACTTCCCTGCCTCCCCCCCTCTTCTCCATCATCTTCACACCTCTGTTTACATAATTTAATCTTTTCTTTCTCCTAACCTCTTCTGTACGATGGTATCATTTTCTTCATGTCATCCCACAGTATTTTATTCAGCTTTGGATCAACCCAGCGGAGTGTCGTTGTTGTTGTTGATACGGTTGTTTGCTGTAGTTGTTGTTGTTGTTTTGTTATATTTGTTGCTTTTCTACAGTTGTTTTTGTTGCTTTGTTATCATTGTTGTTGTTGTTGTTGTTGTTGTTGTTCTATTTATAATTACAATTATTATTGTTATTTTTACTTATTTTAACACTGCAATATTTCAAAGGCTATTTGGCCTAGAACCCTCAAACTTGGTCAGCTTAGTTGCACAGTTTTCCTTTTTCTTTTTCTTTTTTTCTTTTTTTCTTTGTCAAATATGGTGGCAATCCGTCAACCGGATCTCCGGATACTATCCACAACTCAGACAAGTGAGTCAGCCAGGCTATCTCCAGAACCGCTTAAAACAGGAAACTGAAAATTTACTACAAAACAGCCTAAAGGCAGACGCAGCCCGGAAGGGATTATGGTTCCAATTGGTTGATTATTCTTTGAGATCACCTAGGGTAGAAAATTGGGTCTTTTCCTGATATTTTCGATATCACCTAATTTTCCATGAAGGATTAAAGCTAGAGGCACCAAACTTCGTGGACTTATAGATTATAGTGAAGGTGACAAGTACAAGATCAGTGACCTTGATCTCAAGGTCCCTTTATAGCCCGTCTTGTAATAGGCAATGACAGTGGGAAGCTTTTCATTATCAAAATAATATTGCAACAATTTCACTGTGTTCTAGCTATTATTATTATTGTTATTATTATTATTATTATTTCCTGTTGTGGCCCATGGCTCAATTGATATGTGGGACAAATCGATTGTAGTGAATGGAAAACTGTCTTCATGCATTAAATTTATTGCAGATAGTACCTGATTATGGGATTAATTTATTAGCAGTGATACTGTAATCAAAGCACTGAAAAACTCATAAATTTTTCCGAAGTTTTCTTTTCATGGTTCCTCTAATAAGCTTTAAACAGGGTCACTTTTCTCTCATACATGTATAACAGCCTAGAGGGAACGTTCGAACTGAGGCCGTCCCGTACCGTAACAGTATTCTAAGCTGAAAAAAAAAAAAAAAAAAAAAGTTCCATCACTGTGATTGTTGTTTTGGTGCCCAGTGGTCTTGCGTCAGTCTTTATATAATTTTTGGAGTATAAAATCTTTGTAAAATCCAAACCGAGAATATATGAGAGGTGTGTTACATGCCAGGACCAGGTAAAGTCATAGGCATATACAATACTCCGTTCATCCCCCCAGCCTCTTTCTCACTGTTGGGTTCATGGAAGCTTTAATGAGACGTAGCAGACAAAGATGCATACTTTCAAACAAAGATGAATGATGGTCTGTACCTCAGTCCACTACTTCACTATTAGGCGTCTGTGAATCCATCGATGATATAAGGCCAAGACAGGCGAACGGATTTTATTATTAAACTTTATATTCATAGTAACCCTCAGGTCAAGAGAATCAGAAAAATGTGAGGCCGTGGCAACGAGGATTGATTAAATGATTGCGAGCACAAACACCAAGAAACAGAACAAAAGCAATTTCCTTTTGGTTAATGCACACACACACACACACACACACACACACACACACACACACACACACACACACACACACACACACACACACACACACACACACACACACACACACACCCTTACGCTCATCAACATATCCAGTTATTTATACTCGTTACTAAGTAGACAAGCGATAAAACAAGCATCACGCCCCAGCAAGCAACTGTATTCCCTGCAAACATTTCCACAAGGTTAGATAAGCCTGGAAATTAGCTGCGTTGAGTAGTCTGGGGTCAAAAGTTCACCTGATATTTCACCTGGTCTACCCACATTCCTCTGCTGGTTAATTTTCATAAGCTGAGAAGGGGCGCATAAATTTCACCTCATCTACTTGTCATTTTCTTCTGCTTGCTATCTTCCTGAGATTGGCGTCGTATGTTTCTTTGTTTTAATATTTCACCCCTTCTCCCTAACCTACAGTGGTGCAAATTCAATTATTTAAGAAAACTTATCCTCCTATGACGCATTTAAATCTGACGTACTTAGCTGAGAAACTGTGTGTGTGTGTGTGTGTGTGTGTGTGTGTGTGTGTGTGTGTGTGTGTGTGTGTGTGTGTGTGTGTGTGTGTGTGTGTGTAAAGTTTTTTTTTTTTTATGTGAGTAAAGCGAACTTTCACATGAGCCCACTTTGATGCACTTACCCGGTCTATGCTCGAGAGGGTTAAATTAAGAGAGTCTCGCCTTAATTAGCAACATGGAACAACGTGCTGTCACTACTGACATTGTCCATATTCTTACCTCCGACCACAATGCCATCCTTGCCACATATTCCATTTCCATCCCACTGTACACTCTCAGCACCCCATGTCAGGGAAAAGATTAATATCCTTGTTCCTCTGTAACCCACTTTCGAGAACATGGTAAACAGCTGGTTTGCCAGTCATTCGTTCACCACATCAACTGAACTTTACACCTCCCTCATTACCGCAGTATAGACCTTTTATGACCATTACATGTTGCCAGTCAACCAAACTAAATCCTCTGCCAGCCAGGCTGGGGAGTGGGTATGGAATCACCATCTACGTGACAGTGAAGAGGACATGTGGGGAGCGGCAGTTGTGTACTATGCTGACTGTAAGGCTGACAACCTCCACTCCTATCTCACTGTAGCCAGGTCCTGCCACGACCTCAAACACAGTGTACACCAGGAGTACTGGCATGCCTTTCTCTGGTATATTAACCCGTACTGTGCTTGAAAAAAAAAGAAAAAAGAAAAACTGATACCCCTCTATGCTGGATGATTTTGGATTTTTATTTTCTGGCTAAATGGGCTTAATACATCAATATAAGATCCATGGCACTAATAAAAGTAATCACTAAAGGCAGAAAGTTGGTTGAATCGAGTCAGGTTGGTGCCACGCCACATATGAAATCTTCGAGGTTACTTAAAGAGCAGAACGGCTGTGAGCTTGTGAATCGATTTTGGATTTTTTTTTTTTTACTGGCTAAATGGCCTCAGTACATCAGTATAAAATCCTTGGCACTAAAAAAAAGTAATCCTCAAAGCCAGAAAGTTGGTTGAATCGAGTCTGCTTGATGCCACTCTACCTCTGAAATCTTTGAGGCTTCTGAGAGAGCAAAGCCTCTGTGAGCTTGTGAACCGATTTTGGATTTTTGGGGGGTAAATGGGCTTAATACATCAATATAAGATCCCTGGCACTAATAAAAGTAATCACCAATGCCAGAAAGTAAGCTGAATCGAGTCAGGTTGGTGCCACTGGACCTCTGAAATCTTCAAGGTTACAGACAGAGCAGAGCAGCTGTGACCCTGTGAAGACTCAGTTGCCTCCCGCACTCATAAGTTAATGTTGTAAGCGTAGTGGAGGAATGTCTGAGGTTAGCGAGATACGACATTACCTTCCATTTTACTTCGGTTTCTTACAATGACTTCTCACTGGTACAGGACGTAGATCTACATCACCGGCGTTTTTGAAGGGGATGTAGATCTACGTCGTTAGCACGGTACGTGTTAACACACATACTCTTCAATCTAGGGCTTGGTGGCTTGTTAGCAGAGTTGTTAAATCACGTGACAGTCCTTCCCCTCCTCTCCACCACAATCCTGTGGAATATGCCAACAGCCTGGTTGATAAATGGTCCACCGAATCTCAACTGACATCCCTGCCTCCCCCGATCAAGCCTTGCCTCTAGGCTGCTAGCGGAATCAGGCTAGCACGCATCGCAAAGGCTTGCTCCACGCCCTCTCCCCTCCATGGTCACCCCATCACCTGTGATGAGCTGCGGCTTGCACTTCTGCAAGGCACTGCAAGTGTCCTGGGTGATGACGGAATCACCTATGCCACACTAAAACTCATCACTCAAGTACCTGGCAATCTCTTACTCTGCTAAACCTGAGTCTTTCTGAAGGCAGTCATCCTCCAGAATGGTACCCATAGCACCATCATACCCATCCCTAAGCCTAATTCCTCTGATTTCCGCCCCATTTCTCTAACTTCCTGCATATGCAAAGTCCTTGAGAGAATATTTTTTTGCATGGATCCGTGATCTTCTTCAGGATCAGCCCTCTCCTCATCTCTTTGGTTTCCTCCTTCGCTGAAGCACACAACATTGCCTTGCAGAATTACTCACTCATCTCACATCCTTCCCCTGTACAGCTTTCATTGACCTCAAAGGTACATTCGAAGTTGCAAACCGTGACGTCATCCTTCACAAACTTGCCCGCTTGGGTGTCTCTGGCTGCCTGTTCTTGTATTGTGAGTATGGTCACTGTTTGTCAGTGCAGATAATCATATGATACATCTCTACAGTTTGTCAGATGTTACAGCTGTTGTCACAGTGATTGGGCATTACTTTTTTTAGCGTATTACGTGGTAGCATCATGGATGACGACTGATATGGCTAATAGAGTAAGGACAAACCTATGTAGAGTTTTCCTTTATCACCTTTAGGTAGATATTCCTTTCGACGCCAATAAATATGAACAGTCTGACAGTAATGATGGTCCCTATGGTTCTCATTAATATCTGTATGGCACCGACGTAAAATAAAGGTGGATTTACTTAACCCAAATTTTTTACTGTTTTCTGTATGCCATGTTTGGATCTTGATTTTACACATTCCCAGCTGTTATTATTTATTTAGGTTCATATTGAGCAACTGTCGTATGCCTCAAGCATTTTCTCACAACTCCTCGTGGCAATAATGGTGGAACAAGGTTGTAATGCCTGCAGTTATCCAGTCTGAGCACATGCATATTACATCAGTTATGCCATTTGTTACAGAAATCACTTGTATTAAATTCAAACACACACTTGATCTGCAGTGTGTTTTGTGATGCTAAACAACAGAGTAGCGTTCACACTGTATGAATTTAACATGAAAAAGATGAATACGAGGACTATTGCCATGTTCACGGAAAGCAATTAATGAGCCACACATCTGAGTAGTGTCCGAACATGGCGTTGTTGCTGTGGCTTAGTAACTGTAAATCGCAGTCCATTACAGAAGACAGGTGAACCACTGTTGCTGATGTATAAACGTAATTATATATATATATATATATATATATATATATATATATATATATATATATATATATATATATATATATATATATATATATAATGAACCATAGGATCAACAGCGTCATTAATACAACAAACATCACGGAAGAAAAAAATGACTAGAAAACACTCCTAGAGCATATACCTCTGCCAGCGTCATAAAATATATTATATACACCTGTAAGTCCTCTTTTCAACCAGGCAAATACTTTATGGTCTCACAAAACTAAGTCTACGGTTTTAGTCTGCCACGTTACAGAATGACAGACCTCCGCCAAAGCCAATAAATGTTTTAATTAGTTCCTCTGTCCGGAGTGACTTCAAACTCTAACCACCCCTTCCTTGACCCACTGTCTACCTATCCACCAAAAATCATTAAAATCCGACAATATTTTTTTGAGATATCTTATACACAGATTCACAAACAGACAAGTGAACACATAACCTCCGTCCAGTTTCAATGACAGAAGTAAGAACAAGCAGCACTACATTAACAAGAACAACAGCAGCAACATATACAATAAATTCACAACATAGCTCATAAAACAAAAAAAATCATCTCAATTTTGTTCATCGTATTATCCACGGCAGCCAATAAATTCCAGACACAAGGGAAATAAATTGAAACCGATTCATTTATTTACCTCTGCCTCACAGCCCTGAAACAACAACAACAACAACAACAACAACAACAACAACAACAACAACCTCCTACAAAAACACCAACAACACCAACTACTACTACTACTACTACTACAACTACTACCACTGTTGTTGTTGCTGCTGCTGCTGCTGCTGCTACTACTACTACTACTACTACTACTACTACTACTATTACTACTGTTACTACTGCTGCTATTGCTGCTGCTGCTGCTACTGCTACTACTACTACTACTAATCATCATCATCATCATCATCATCATCATCATAATGATAACTCCAAATTAAAACAAAGTCAGAGCAATAAGGGGAAGAATTCAGTTAACTTCCCTTTTTTCATAAGTAACATTTTAATTTCAGCACTGGAAAGACGGAAGTGTGTGTGTGTGTGTGTGTGTGTGTGTGTGTGTGTGTGTGTGTGTGTGTGTGTGTGTGTGTGTGTGTGTGTGTGTGTGTGTGTGTGTGTGTGTGTGTTGAACTTGATACCTGTTAATCAGCTAATTCAGGTGAACTTTATCAGGTACGGCAATAATAGGCAATAATAGGTAAAAAATAAATGAATAAATAAGAATAAAACAACACTGCCTACACCTACACTACCCACTGAAATATATTATTTCACTACTTCAGACTTCTTAAGGTAGGACAGGTTTCTTAAGGCAGGACATGTTTCTTAAGGTAGGACAGGTATCTTAAGGTAGCATGGGTTTCTTACAGTAGGACAGGTTTCTTAAGGTAGGACAGGTTTCTTAAGGTAGGACAGATTTTTTAAGGTAGGACAGGTTTCTTAAGGTAGGACAGGTTTCTTAAGGTAAGACAGATTTCTTAAGGTAGGACAGGTTTCTTAAGGCAGGACAGGTTTCTTAAGGTTGCATGGGTTTCTTAAGGTAGGATAGGTTTCTTAAGGTAGCATGGGTTTGCTAAGGTAGTACAGGTTTCTTAAGGTAGGACAGGTTTCTTAAGGCAGGACAGGTTTCTTAAGGTTGCATGGGCTTCTTAAGGTAGGACAGGTTTCTTAAGGTAGCATGGGTTTGCTAAGGTAGTACAGGTTTCTTAAGGTAGGACAGGTTTCTC
>NC_137057.1:42973020-42980520 GCF_032717465.1 Coenobita brevimanus
TCCATGAAAGCCGCATACAACTTCTTTCCCTTCTCTAGAAACTTTTCCACTAAAGATCTAAGAATGAATATCTGATCTACACAACCTCTTCCCTTCCTAAAGCCTCCCTGTTCTTCTCCAACTAAATTCTCTGTTCTTTCTCTAACTCTGTCAATAAGTATCCTACCATACACTTTTCCTATTATACTAAGAAGACAAATGCCCCTATGATTACCACACACTTCTTTTTCCCCTTTTCCTTTGTACAAGGGAATAATTATACCTGACTTCCAATCCTCCGGGACTCTACCTTCCTCCCAGGCCAATCTGCACATCTTCCACATCCATTCTACTACTATCTCTCCCCCATGCTTCAGCATTTCACCACATCAATTCCTGGGGCTTTCCCCGATTTAACTTTCTTCATTGCTTCCACAACTTCTATCCTACTGATTTCTTCCTGTCTTCTCACCTCTCTCCTTCTCCCAGCCATTCCCCAGCCACTTATACTCGCATTACTTCCATCCTCTATGTTCAACAATTCCTTAAAGTGTTCTCTCCATCTGCTCACTTTTTCTCCCTTCTCCACTAGTAATCTACCATTTTTATCTTTCACTCCCCTGCTAACTTCACTTCCACCCTGTCTTACTCTTTTCACCTCTTTCCAGAACATTTTCGTACAGTCCCTCCACTTTACACTCAAATTCCTTCCAAATTCCTCATCCACTCTCTTCTTACTCTCTCTTACTAATCTTTTCACCTCCCTCTTTCTACATATAACTCTCTCTTCCGCCTCTCAACTTCTTCCACGTCCCTATTTCTCATCCATTCATTGTATGCTTTCTTCTTTTGTGCCACAGCCTGTTTCACCTCTTCAGTCCACCACGCTGTTCCTTGCACCCCCCTCCGTCTTCTCTTCCTTCCACACACCACATCACATGCTGCACATATTTCTTCTGTAAATATCCTACACACACCTTCCACGTCTCCCATCTGCTCCAATTCATATTTGCCCAGTCGTTCCTCCACTTCTCTCTTATACTCTGCCTTTTTCTCATCCTCTTGTAACCTTTCCACTCTCCTTGCGACTACTGCTTCCTCTCGTTTTTCCCTTCTTCTATTCCTCCATCTTACTTAAATCCTAATTTTGGCCACCACCAAGTAGTGGTCAGAAAGTCCACTCCTCCAGCCTCAATAAGCTCTTGCATCCATTACACATATTCGCATCTTTCATCCACACACACATAATCAATCATTGCCTTCCTTTCATTCAGTTCACCACCCACCCTTCTCATCACTCACCATGTATACCTGTGGATCATTTTATGCCTGAAGAGGGTATTGGCTATCACCAACCCCTCCCAGCACAAATGTCCACTAACGCACTCCCATTCTCATCTATCTCAGCAGGCACTCCCCACTCACCAACTATTCCATCCACCTTCACATTCCCAACTTTACCATTCATATCACCGATCAAAAACACTCTCTCATTCCTTCCAAACTTTTCCATGCACACTTCTACATTTGTCCAGAACTCTTCTCTCACTCTTCTAGCACGATCTTGCGTTGGCGCACACACACACACACAATCGCCCACATTTGTATTCCAACTTTCATCTTTACCCACACAATCCTTGACCCAACTGATCCATACTGTCTTATGCTCTTCTTCCATCTTTTACTCACAACTATACATACTCCTTCCTTTGCCCTCTCATTCTCACCTACTCCTGCACATATACCCCATCCATACTCCCATTCTCTCACACTTTCTCCTCTCCATTTTGTTTCAATTATTCCACATACATCCACTTTCGCACCCTCAAACACCTGGACAATCTCTCTCTCTTTCACCTCATCATTCGCTCCTCTTACATTCCATGTACCCATTACCAAGTCCTTTGTCAAATCAAAATAAAGACCATACAAAAAGAAATAATGTAATGCAAAAATAATAATACAATATCTATATACAGTACCTTGGCTGCTTCCCCCAAGGAAAGGGAGGTAGCCGAGACAGGACGACACACTCCCAATTTACTCATCCACTCAAATTCATTCATTCGCATCTTAGCCTCAAGGGGAGAAGGGACAAATCCTCACCGCACCACACCGCACTAGGGTCAACTGTCCAGTGCAGTCAGTGATATCTGCAGCAGGGCCCGACAGCAGAGCTGGTGTACCCCTACCACATCGTAATGGACCCATCCCCTTCCTCCCACCTGACCTGATCAGCTGATCAGACCAAATGCAGGAGAATATCCCCTCAGGGTTGTGTCATCATCTATTCATTCACAATCTCTCTCCAGTCATTTCTATCATGTACAGCCACTCTTCCTTGCTCAACAGACATCCCACTCGCATCCAACACTCTCTTCACATTGTCCATCCATCCTATTCATGGTTTTCCTCTCAACCTTACGCCTCTCACATCAGATCTACGGTAGTTATCTTTTTCACCAATCGCTCATTATCCATTCTCTCCATATACCCAAACCATCGCAACACTTTCTGCTCAACTCGATCAGCCATCTCCCGAACAACTCCAGTTGTCCTTCGCACTTCATCATTTCTCACTCAGTCCATACGTGTCACTCCACACATACTTCTCAGACACTTCATCTCCATTACATTCAAACTTTTCGCTTTTGCAACACTCATATTCCATGTTTCAGACCCATATAACACAGTCGGTACCACAACGCTCTCATACAGCCTTCTCTTTACATCCATTCTAAGCGAACGACCTCTAAACACTTTTTTCATTCCTCCCAGCACTTTTCCTATTTCATTCATTCTAAACTTCACTTCTGCATCTATTCTTCCATCCACAACATGTGACCCTAAATACTTAAAACACTCTATCTCCTCAAGCAACTTACCTTTCAAAACTATAATCATCCTTCTACCATCTACCAACCTCGTACACTTCGTTCTCATTTACTTTCTCATTTACTTTCAATTTCCTCCATTCACACACCCTTCCAAACTCCTCTACCAACTGTCTTAATCTCTTCTCTGAATCAGCCACCAGTGCATTATCATCTGCAAACAGCAGCTGGTTCAGATTCCACTCTCTACCATCAACATACACCAGACTCAAACCTCCACCTAACATTCTTGTATTCACCTCCCTTACAACAACACTGATATCAATATTAAACAACTAAGGCGACATCACACATCCCTGCCGCAGCCCCACGCTCACAGGAAACCACTCACAATATTTCCCACTCTTACACATGCTGTACTATTTACATAAAGACTTTTCACTCCTTTCAGCAGCCTACCATCAAGTTCATACAATGTTAAAAACAGTCCACAAAGCCTTCCTATTAGTTCTATCATACACTTTCTCTACCTTTCGCTAAATACTTTTCACACACCTGCCTCACAGTGAACACCTGATCCACGCATCCCCTCCCTCTCCTAAGCCACACTGCTCACCACCAATCACTCCCTCTGTACCCTCTCTAGCTCTCTTAATTAACACTCTACCATACACCTTTCCTACAACACTCAACAGACTTTTACCCCTAAAGCTAGTACATTCTTACTTATCACCCTTACCTTTATACAACGGGGCCATACAAGCACCTGCCCAGTCAACTGGCAGCATAATTCTCACAAAACACACATTCAACATTCTTACTAAGCAGTCAACAATAGTCGCTCCACCACCCTTCATACATTCCACAGCACACCCATCCATACCTCCAGCTTTCCCCGTTTTCATCTCCTGTACTGCCTCCTGCACTTCCTCCATCGTGATCAAAGAATCATTCAACTCTCCCAACACATTTATTCCTTGCACCCTTCCATCCGCCACAATCTCAGCCTCCCTTTCCTCCTCTACATTTAACAATCTTTCAAAATTCTCTACCCATCTCTTCCTTACTGCATCCATCTCAGTTAACATCTTTCCATCCTCTGCTTTTACTCTTTCTTCCTTCTCAGACTCTCCCTTTCGCACCCTTTTCACCTCCGTCCAAAACATTTTCTTATTCTGTTGAAAATTTTCAGTCAACCGCTTACCCCACCTCTCATCTGCTGCCACTTTAGCATCACGCACAGCCCTTCTCGCCCTATTTCTCTTTTCCTTATACCTCTCATATGACACCTCACCCTTCCTCTGCAGCCACACTTCATATGCACGTGTCTTCTCAGCCACAGCCATACTTACTTCCTCGCACCACCATTCACTTCCCTTTCTTACACCACCACCCACTCTTCTCACACCACACACCTTTTCCGCATGCCCCACCACAGCACTCTTAAATAACTGCCATTCCTCTTCCACACTGACATTCTCCCGATCTTTCACTGCGTTCCACTCATCGTTCAATTTCTCCTGATGCTCTATTATTTTCTCTCTTTTGGCCAACTCACTTTCAAAACCACCCTGCCATACATAGATCTCCTATCTCTCACCCATCTCTTACCTACTCTCAACTTTCCCTCCATCAGGTAGTGGTCAGACATACTCGTACCTCCACCCTCCCCTCCCAAAACTCTCACATCCAACAATCTTCCTGTTACATTCCTGAACACAACCACATAGTCCACCAATGCTATATCAACAACCCTTCCACCCTCCTGTCTCACCCATGTGTACTTATAAATATCTTTCTTCTCAAACAAGGTATTTCCAATCACCATCTCTCGCTCAACGCACATCCCAATCATTTGTTCCCCATTTTCATTTCTTCCAGGCACACCATGCATATCAACTACACCTTCAAATGTTACATTTCCCACTGTAGCATTCACATCTCCTATCATTACCACATTTACATTCGCTCCAAAACTCTGCAGACACTCATCAACATCATTCCAGAAAGACTCCCTCTCTTCTTCATCCATTTCACTACCAGGCCCATATGCACTCCTAAATACCCACAACTCACGTTCAAATTTCGCTTTCACCCACATCAGTCTCGATGACACCTCCTTCCATTCAATCACACACTGCTGTACTTCCGGGCTCATCAGCAAGGCCACACCTTCTCTTGCCCTTCCTCTATGAACACCTTACATCCATTCACACTTCCAAACTTAGACTCACCTTTGCCTTTCATCTTTGTTTCACTCAAAACTAACACATCCAACTTTCTTCTCACAAACATTCTCCCAATCTCCTCCCTTTTAGCCTCAATCGTACTACATCCATGCACATGCATAGACCCAATATTGATTATAATAATAATAATAACAATAATAATAATATAAAATAATAATAATAATAATAATAATAATAATAATAATAATAATAATAATAATAATAATGATAATAATAATAGTAATAAGGGTAATAATAATAATAATAATAATAATAATAATAATAATAATAATAATAAATATAATAATAATAATAATAATGGGGGTAGGGGGGTTTCAAGAATACTCTCCCAGTATCCCTGCTTGTCGTACGAGGCGACTAGAAGCGTTGGTGGTGAGTTAGTGCCCTACCCCGTAAAAAGAACTAACTAAACAAGTGAATAAAGAGCCTCGGACAAGGACGGACCATACGTTGACGACTAAGGAACGGACAAAGGACATTCTGAGGGTGGGGGCGTGGAATGTGAGAGGAGTGAATGATGAAGTGAGAGAGAGAGAGAGAGAGAGAGAGAGAGAGAGAGAGAGAGAGAGAGAGAGAGAGAGATTGTGCAGGTGCTTGAGGATGCAAAAGTGGATATATGTGGATTGACTGAAACTAAATGAAAATGTGAAAGGGTGAGAGAATGGGAATACAGTTTAGGAATATGTGCAGGAGTTAATGAAAATGAGAGGGCAAGAAAGGGAGTATGTCTGATGATAAGCAAGAAGTGGAAGGAGAATATAAGAGAGTATGGAACAGTGGCTGCAAGGATTGTATGGGTAAGGATGAAAGTACAGTAGGTATACAAGCGTGGGCGATTGTGTGTGCGTATGCGCCGACAGAGGACCGAGTGGCAAGAGCGAAAGATGAGTTTTGGGCGAGAGTAGAAGCATGTATGGGCAAGTTTGAGAGGAGTGAGAGAGTGTTTTTGATTGGAGACATGAATGGCAAAGTCGGGAATGTACGAGTGGATGGAGTGGTTGGTCAATGGGGTGTGCCAGCTGAAGTAGATGGGAATGGTAGTGCTTTGTTGGACATCTGAGCTGGTAAGGGGTTGGCAATAGCTAATTCCTACTATCGACATAAGATGATCCACAGGTATACAAGGAGGGTTATGAGGAGGATGGATGGTGAACTTGTTGAACGAAAGGAAATGATAGACTATGTGTGTGTGGATGAGCGAATGAGAAGACAAGTGGTGGATGCAAGAGTGTGGAGAGGGTGAGGAAATGGAATCTCGGATCTTCTCTTTGTGATGGCCAAGGTAAGGCTGCAAAGAAAATGGTTGAAGAGACGAAGGGGAAGACAGGAGGAAACAGCTCCTGTGAGAAGAATGGAGAAATAGCAAGACAGTGAGAGAATGGTAGAGTATAAGAGCATAGTGGAAGAAAGACTGGGAAGGTATGAGTTAGAGCAGATGGAAGGGGTGGAAGACGTATGTAAGATATTCACCGAAGAGATAGGTGCAGCATGTGAGTTGGTTTGTGGAGGGAGGAGGAGATGCAGGGGTGTTCAAGGGACAGAATGGATGAATGAGGTGAAATGAGCTGTGGAACAAAAGAAGAAGGCATATAGTGAATGGCTAGCCAGTAGAGGTAGAGGAGAAGATGAGAGAGAGTAGAGAGAGGTATAAGTGAGCAGAAGAAGGGAGGTGAAGAGATTGGTGAAGGAGAGTAAGAAGAAAGTGGATGAAGAATTTGGGAGGAATCTGAGTGTGAAATGGAGGGACAGTAAGAAATTGTCTTGGAAGGAGGTAAAGAAAGTAAGGCAGTGTGAAAGAGGAAATAATAGGGGAGTGAAATATAGCAATAATAGATTGTTGGTGAAGAGAGAGAAATTGAGGAGATGGAAGGAGCACTTTGAGGATTTGTTGAGTGTAGAGAGTGAGAGCAATGCGAGTATACGTGTTTGGGGAATGGCTGGGAGAAGAGATGAGAGGCGGGAGGAAGAGATCAGTAGGGTGGAAATAGTGGAAGCAATGAAGAAGATCACGAAGGGAAAGGGCCCAGGAATTGATGGAGTGTGTGGTGAAATGCTGAGGTATGGGGGTGAGATTGTTGTGGAGTGGATATGGACGTTATGTTGATTGGCCTGGGAAGAGGGAAGGGTTCCGGAGAACTGGAAATCAGGTATAATTGTTCCTTTATACAAAGGAAAAGGGGAGAGAGAAGTATGTGGTAACCATAGGGGTATTTGCCTTCTTAGTATGACTAGAAAAATATATGGTACACTACTCATTGATAGGGTTAGGCATATAACAGAGAAGCTAGTTGGAGAAGAACAAGGGGGATTAAGGAAGGGAAAAGAGTGTGTAGATCAGATATTTTTTCTAAGATGTTTAGTGGAGAAGTATCTAGAGAAGGAAAAGAAAGTGTGTGCTGCCTTCATGGACTTGGAGAAAGCTTATGACAGAATACATA
>NC_137057.1:42985520-42988020 GCF_032717465.1 Coenobita brevimanus
TCTTTCAGTCTTTCAGTAGTGTGGTCTCCCTCCCTTCTGTCTGTCTGCCTGTCTGTCTGTCTGTCTGTCTTCAGCAATTTCTCTTCCTTGACCTCTTCCTGATGGGGCAATATCCTATGTAGTCTGCTCAGTCTCACAACTATCAGGCAGGCAGACAGGCAGACATGTAGGCAGACAGGTAGGTAGGCAGGTTGGTAAGTTGGCAGGCAGGCAGAAAAGAAGATAAGTAGACAGGTAGACAAGTAGATAAGACAAAAAATCAGACAGGTAGTGACAGGTAGAAAAGTGGATAGGCAGAAAGACAGATATAAGGTAAGTAGGTATATAGACAGGCAGACAGGAAGAAAGATAAAGAGGTTGATGGGAGGTAGATAGACAGGTAGGGAGAAAGGCAGACAAGAAAGAAGGCAGGCAGACAGACAGGCAGGCAAGAAAAATGGATGGTAAGTTGGACGTTAGGTAAGGAGGAAGGTAGGTAAAGAGATGGGTAAGCAGGTAGGTAGGTAGGTAGGTAGGTAGAGAGGGAGACAGGTAAGGTAGGTAGGTAGGTAGAGAGGGAGACAGGTAAGCAGGGAGGTAAGCAGGTAGGTAGAGAGATAAATAGGCAGGGAGGTAGGCAAGTAGGTTGAGAGATAGGTAAGCAGGTAGATAAGTAGGTAGGTAAGTAGGTGGGTAGGCAGGGAGGAAGGAAGAGAGACATGGAGCGATGAAGGCAAGTAGGGAGGCAGTCAAGGAGAGGTAAGCAGGCAGGGAGATAGGTAAGCAGAAGGCAGAGAAGCAACCAAGGCGAGCCATGAACACGTCTTCACTGCAAGCCAGAGGTGTGACAGAAACATATAACATTCACAACTCTCTCTCTCTCTCTCTCTCTCTCTCTCTCTCTCTCTCTCTCTCGCTCTCTAAAATGACACCTTTCTGCGTACGTCTTGTCCCCAGTATACAATTTCAAGCAGCTCAGAACTCACTACGACAAGAATCAGCTTTTCAACCGTCTATAGAACTTATCTGGTCATTTAAGTCTGCATAAAATTGGACCAGAACACACTCCATTCACCCCTCTCATCGCTGGGACAACTCTAGTACTACACGCCAAGCAATTTGATTCAAGAAATGGTAAATACAGAAATTAGGGAAGGATTTTGGTATAATGTAAACGTACTATAGCTTAGGGTCTCACGGTCTGAAGAGGCTCGGATGTGTGTGTGTGTGTGTGTGTGTGTGTGTGTGTGTGTGTGTGTGTGTGTTGCTGTCTCTGTCTCTGTTTGTCTGTCTATCTGTCTGTCTCTGTCTCTCTGTCTGTCTGTCTGTCTGTCTGTCCCTGTCTCTCCCTCTCTCTCTCTCTCTCTCTCTCTCTCTCTCTCTCTCTCTCGCTTCCTCCTTCCTTCCCCTCCTCCCTCCCTCCCTTCACCCTCACCCCACAGACTATGACAAGTGAAGAAGGTAAAGGAAGACTAATGACTTCCAAGGAGCAGGAGATGGAGACCGAGAAATATCTAAGACGCCACGGGGGGAGTCAAAATAATCCTTCAATACCTCGATGACGTTTATATGTTAGTATTATTTTCTTCACAGGATTATATTTATCTTGGGGGAGACTAAGTTGGAAGTATTTAGTGGCACCTAATTCAGAATGCTCATATATCTGTCTGTTTGTCTATCTGTCTATCTGTTTCTCTATCTATCTATATATCTATCTATCTGTCTATGTCTATCCATATGTCGACCTATCTATCTATCTACCTATTTATCTATCTGTCCGTTTGTCTATCTCTTTGTATCTATATATCTATCTACTTGTTCCTATCTGTTTATATATCTGTTTATCTATCTATTTATCTATTTGTCTATCTATCTATCCTTCTTCAGCTACTTCAGTCTCAGGTTTGAAAGAAATCCCCGACAAAATCTAGTTTTGATCTTTTCTAATGGAAGATAGATATATTCGTAGATAAACAGATAGATAGACAGTTAGACAGATAAATAAACTGACAGGTAGGTCGGTAGATACGTAGACAGATAAAAATATATGCAGGTAGATAGATAGACAGAACGGTAAGTAGACAGATAAACAGAGACAGATAAAAATTGATAGATGGATAGAGAGAAAGAACGATATGTTAACATATAGAACGGTAGTGATAGATAGATAAGCAGATAGACAGATAGATAGGTAGATAGAACGATGAACTGACAGATAGATACAGGTAGAGATAGATGGATAGGTAGGTAGATAGGTAGTGATAGAAAATCAGACAGGAATGAAAACACACAGATTGATGGATTAAAAGATTAATAGACAGATGAACAGATAGATAGATAGACAGATGGATATAAAGATAGATAGATAGATAGATAGATAGAATAGTGTAGCAGAAATAGACACAGAATGGTACTCCTTTTACGTGTTTCTTTCACCTATCATTTAAAGTTACACAGACCCTTAGGACCACCAGCCTTTCCCTAACTCAGTCCAAACGCGGCCAGAAATCCAATTCTTCTG
>NC_137057.1:42993020-43015520 GCF_032717465.1 Coenobita brevimanus
ATTATTATTATTGTCATTGTTGGTATTATTATTATTATTATTATTATTATTATTATTATTACTATTATTACTAGCAGTAGTAGTAGTAGTAGTTGTTGTTGTTGTTGTTGTCGTCGTTGTTGTTGTCGTCGTTGTTGTTGCTGTTGTTGTTGTTGTTGTTATTGTTGTTGCAGTAATAGTAGTAGTATCATTATCATCACCATCATCATCATCACAACATTAAAACCACCACAAACTCAACCCACAATCACCATCCCCTCTCATGCAATCCCACATCATCTCAGAAAGTAAGAGAAATTTCCCCAAAGCAGCGACATTTTCCCCACTGTTTCCTAATCACAGAGCGTCAAAACATCGAGGAGTGCAAGGAGCAATTTTCTCTTTACGTCTCCACTGTCGTCATCGCAAATTCCGGAGGAGAGGCTAAGTATGCTCACAGCTCCCACTGTTTCCCTTCTCGACCATTTAGTTTTAACTCTCTGCCTATGAGAGAAAGCTTCTATTGTCACTTTCGATTTGGCACCTCTCTCTCTCTCTCTCTCTCTCTCTCTCTCTCTCTCTCTCTCTCTCTCTCTCTCTCTCTCTCTCTCTCTCTCTCTCTTTCACCTATCCAAACACACACCTTCTTCATTACACCACCTAGGAAAGCTTACAAACCTACCTCTTTCACTTGATTACATGGCCACGCACGGCACCTTTTACTTGTTCACACGGCAAGAATGTCTGCAGCCGAGAACGATGTATTACCTAAGATGTATTGCTTAAGACCTTTATTTCTGCTTGTGCACACACACACACACACACACACACACACACACACACACACACACACACACACACACACACACACAATGAAGATGATATTTGTGAAGTACTAAACAATAACTTCCAATCAGTTTTTCCTAAAGAAGGTAGATTTCCAAGAGATGAAAAAGAATAAGCACGCCCACACATGATAACAAATGTATGCATAACGAAACAAGAGGTCCAGGAAGAAATGAGATGATTAGGCAGGGAGAAGCTCCTGTCCTGATTAGATTTCTTGTTGGATATTGCAGGAATGTGCAAAAGAGCTAAGCAGTCCATTACATTTAATATTCAGAGAATCGTTACGAGACGGTAAACTACCGGAGTATTTGGAAGAAAGCAAACATTGTGCCCCTTTTCAAGAAAGGAGATAGACAACGTACTCTTAACTACCGACCAGTATCACTGACCAGCGTCGTACGCAAGATTTTAGAAAAACTGATACAAAGAATTTGGGTAAATCACCTGAATAAACACAATATGGTAACAGAAAGACACTTGATTTTAGGAGGATAAACTCATGTACTACTAACCAATTAAGCTACTATGACAGAGTTGCTAAAATAATACAGAAAAGAGATGGCTGGGTAGACAGCATATATTTGGATTTCAAAGAAGGCATTTGACAGAGTAACACACAAAAGACTTTTATGGAAACTATACCATCAAGGAAGAACCCAAGGTAATCTGTACGATTGGATGCCAGATTTTCTTAGTAAAAGGAAATGAGAGGAGTACTAAGGGGAAATTACTCATCATGGAGAGAAGTTACAAGTGGAGTTCCACTGGGCTCTGTGCTGGCACTAGTTATGGTTTTAGTATATGTAAATGACACAGACAGCAACATTGGAAATGAAAACTACCAATATATGTTTGCTGATGCTAAAATACAAAGGGAAATTACAAACACAGGCTATTGCACAGAACTACAAGAGAAATAAGGAAGGCTCCATGAATTGAGCAATAGATGGCAAATGAAGTCAATGTGGACAAATGCCTTGTAATAATATTTGCTAAAAGTGAAAAAAAGACAAGACTGGGACAATAAGTTAAGATGTTCAACCCTAAGCACATCAGAAAGGGAAAAGGATACAGGAGTGATTATCAATAACAGACTATCACCAGCTGACCACGTAAATGAAAAAGTAAGGAACATGTACAGTACACACTGCTTGCTAATATGGGGGTAGCATTCACTTTTATAAATGAAGACATGCTGAGAAAGATAATAACAGCAATCATCATACTAACTATGGAGTAGTCTGGAATTCACATTTCAAAATGTACATAGATAAGATTGAAAAGGTACGAAGGGTGGCTACAAGATGGACACCAAGCTTAAGGGACCTAAGGTATGAGGAAAGAACCAAAAACTTAAACCTATCTACATTACAGGAGAGAAGGAAAAGAGGAGACATGATTATGTTATATAAATACATCACAGGAAAAGAGAAAATAGACGTAAATGAGTATATAATTGTCTTGGAGAGAAATGAAGTCGCTGAATGTACAGTGAGGTTGGATGAGGAGGAAACAGAAAAAGTGAGAACCTTTAAGTACTTGGGTAGTGTGATGAGTAAGGATGGAATTTTAGAGTGAAGTGCCTGAAACGGTACAACAAGGAACAAAGGTTGCTGCTTCTTTGCATGCAGTGATAAGAAACTGGGAAGTGTGCATGGAGGTGAAAAAGTAACTGCATGACAGCAACGTGATACCAACTTTAACGTATGAAAGTGAAGCTTGGACCTTGTTGGACGGATAGAAGTCAAGAGTGCGAGCAGTGGAAATGAGTTACTTGAGAGGAGCCTGTGGAGTCACATGGAGAGGCAGACTGACAAACGGGTAAGTGAAAGAACGTTGTGGGGTGGATGTGGGTGTGATAGGAAGCATTAGTGGAAACACACTGAGGTGGTTTGACCATGTGGAGAGGATGAAGAACAAGAGCCTGACGAGGAGAGTGTATGTGAGGTGGAGGAGGGGAGAGGGAAGGGGAGGCCGAGGATGAGATGGAGGGATGGAGTGGAGAGGTATATGAGAGAAGAGAATCTGAGCTGGAAACATGGGAGTGAAATGGCGGGGGACAGGGCGACATGGAGGCGATTTGTTTGTGGCCACCCCTTACGGGCATAAGACGTCTGGCAATAGTTACATAGATGGAGTATATGACGTATGGAGAAGGAACAGCAAGAGGACACTGCACAAAAGTGTACAAAAAGAGAGGTGATAAATATGTAAGGAAATTCAGTTTTCCAAATAGAACAGTTGATCAGTGGAATGCACTACTAAATGAAATGGTGTGTCAAAACTATTTACAAATTTAAAGACATGTGTGATAAAAATGGTTCAAAACACAGGACAGTGCGAGCTTGACTCATTCCTATAAATATACAGTTAGGTATGAACAATTAGGTACAAACACACACACACTTCACATCTCCCATCCATCTATCCATCCATCCATCCCTTTCCCCCAAACACTCTTCCAACTCCATTATTCAGCAGACAAAGAAATGGACCTCACAGCTTCAGTTCTTTACAGTTATCACACACACACACACACACACACACACACACACACACACACACACACACACACACACACACACACACACACACACACACACACACACACACACACACACACACACACACACACACACACACACACACACACACACACACACATACATTCATCTCACACCCCTTCACACACACGCACCAACTCTTGATCCTCTGTCTTTTGATGCCTCTGGGTACACTTGGCACGTTTGTCTCGCATCGCCAGCGAAGAACAAAAGTATTCGGACTTGCGTTTCGGTGTTGGGCTTCGTATGCTGGTCTTGTTGGGTGTGTTGGTACTTGGAGATGATTTTCTGTCATGGGAGAAGATTGAGAGGGAGGGGAAAGGAGGAGTGCGGATGACTGACATTGGTATAGCCATTTTGCCTGGCCAAGATTTTCATCCCTTTGCAGCTTATTTAACGTAGCTCAGTGGCATTAAAAAGACATTACTACGACTCTACTTCATTTTCCATAGCACTTCTTCGTGACTGGCAGCATAGTCTTGTCCCAGATTTTCGTCTTTTTGCAGCTTCTTTCACGTAGTTCAGTGACAGAATAAGGCAATACTACGATCCTGCAACTTTTCCCACAGCACTTCTTCGTGACTGAACCTTAGAGCCTGGGATCGATTCCTGGTGCTGGCAGCTGACGCCACACTTCCCAGGCGTCCATCCACCCTCATCCACCCTTTCTTAACTGGTAGGTAAAACGAGCATCAAGGGTAACAGTAAGGAAGGTAACTGCGGCAGGATGGATGATGCAGTAATCTTGGTGTATCCCAGGATGGCGGGGGAGTAACATGCCATGAAACACACCACGTAAGTTTGGGAGATGAGCACCGCGGCTAAGCACCTGACGGCATCTGCTCCCGCGGTTCCCGTTTTCAAAAACCTGCGCTCGAAAAGTGAGAGCCGGTGTTGTTCCGATCGGCACACCTGTTGTTACTGAGAAAACAGGTCACAGGTCAGAGTCGTAGGTGAAGGTCCGTTTATAGTTTTTGTCCAATTACGATAAATGTTTCGACATAAATCACTAAAAGATAAGTGTCACGGATCTAAAATGGACGGTATAGGTGGTTCTGGGCGGCTCGGGGAGCAGGGGGGGGAGGGAGAGCCACTGCCTCAAATTTTATGAAGTCGTTAAAGGGCAGTAAATGTCACAGGCTGTTCAGGTAAATTCTTACAGAGACGTCTAAGAAGTCAGCTGACCATTAAATTTTAAATCCTTCAGCACAGGGGGTCCTTCTTAGGGTCGTATTACAAGTGATTTTTGCAGATTTCGTAATACTTCTTCCTCAGTGATTTCGGACGTTCATGCATCACAGTTACTTGGTCATTTTAGCGAACATTTAACACCTCCCTTCAATCATGTCAGTGCCACACACACACATGTCATTATGCCAAGGTTGTCAAGTGTACGAAATGCTACACCTCTGCTACACCTTGATGCTGTAACAGGTTTATATGTCGCCAACTGTACATTCTTACCACCCCGTAAAAAAAAAAAATCGGATTTTTTATTTGTTCAATGCTTACTACCGACGTGTTGTTTTATTTACCGTCAAGGAAGCCTTTCAGTGTGAAGAAGTTTCCTTACAGTACAATAACGTGTGTGTGTGTGTGTGTGTGTGTGTGTGTGTGTGTGTGTGTGTGTGTGTGTGTGTGCAATAGACGGAAGAAAGCATACAAAATATACTCCCCCTCACACACACACACACACATACACACCCACACACCCACAGAGAGAGAGAGAGAGAGAGAGAGAGAGAATATGACAGCATCAAACATGTCAGTACAATGGCATCTCTGATATTTAAGCCCTTTCAAGCCAAACTATTTTTATTTTTCAAGAGAGACGCCTCAAGATGAAGAAACTTAAAAAAAAAAAAAATCTTGTTCTCTCAAAGTGTCAACGCGTCCAGATAATTTTATTCAGCCAAGGGTAGACCCTTTTAATGTGGGAGCTAAAGAAGGTTACGATTTTAAAATGTAATCATTTAAAATGCAGTCACTTAAAATCGTCTGGTGATAGAAAAGGTTTTGCATATCTAACTTCAAAGTCTCGCTCAAGAAATCTCACTGCAAATACCTAACATGCCTCACTTCAGTCCCAGAATCCGGTAACCAATCATAAACAAAAGAGGCCAAAACTGCATTTAATTACTTCAGTCTCACCTCAAAAGCTTTCATTCAGGCCTCATATTAGTTTCACATAAAGCCTCATTTCAGTCTCGCTTCAAAAACATCGCTTCAGACCTCACTTCACTCCCTCCTGTCACAGTATCAAGCAACTTCACTTCAATCAATAGTTTAATCCCAGGATATAGGGGGAGGAGGGGAGATTACCAGTCCCGAGATATTAAAAGATGGACTGGGTCGATTTCCTATATCTAACCATTCCTGTTCCGCTCGCTCTAAGACAGGGACCAGGTCAGCCATCCCTCCCTCCCCCCACCCTCTCTCTCTCTCTCTCTCTCTCTCTCTCTCTCTAATTTTCTGTGCCATTTCTTAATCTCTTGTCTTCTACGTTTGGGTCTCGATAGTTTTTGTTCTGTGTGTGTGTGTGTGTGTGTGTGTGTGTGTGTGTGTGTGTGTGTGTGTGTGTGTGTGTGTGTGTGTGTGTGTGTGTGTGTGTGTGTGTGTGTGTGTGTGTGTGTGTGTGTGTGTGTGTGTGTGTGTGTGTGTGGTGGTTCCGATGTATGTAAACTCTGGCCACACAGCAATGTCTAGCAATGGCCACTCAACATCTGGCCAACATCCAGGCATCATTCACGCCTCACTCCACTTCTGCGTCCAATGAAGGTCACACGGTCGCTCTGATGGGCACTTAAGGTGTTTATGTGCGATTAGTTTACGGAGAGGAGAGTGAGTGTTATGCTCTACGCGCTGTGTGTGTGTGTGTGTGTGTGTGTGTGTGTGTGTGTGTGTGTGTGTGTGTGTGTGTGTGTGTGTGTGTGTGTGTGTGTGTGTGTGTGAGAGAGAGAGAGAGAGAGAGAGAGAGAGAGAGAGAGAGAATAACTCATGAAGTTTTCATTTGATTTTAACCAAACGCGGTGTATGCGTTGAGAGTTAGGTAAGGAATAAACTCAATATATTTTACGTCTCTCTTTGCCACTCTTGCTTGTGTGGTCTTGTGATTGTCTCAGGCTTCCATTTCCTCCCTGTAAGTTGTTCCTTCTGATATTCAGTCTTTCACCATCTTAATTCCTCTGCTCCTTCTTTCTTCGGAACTGAGCCTCATAACATTTTCCTGTCTTTTCCTCGTCAGTCATGCCTGTGTGTGTGTGTGTGTGTGTGTGTGTGTGTGTGTGTGTGTGTGTGTGTGTGTGTGTGTGTGTGTGTGTGCGTGCGGGAGTATGTAAGAGAGTGGGGGTATAGGGGTGAGTGTGTGTGTGCGGGGGGTGGGGGTGAGTGTTCTTACCTAATTGTTCTTACCTAATTTTATCTTTACAGGAATGAGTCAAGCTCGTACTGTCCCGTGTCTTAAACCATATTTATCGTACATATCCTTAAATTTGTGAATTGTTTTGGCACACACTATTTCATTCGATAGTGTATTCCACTGATCAATTGCTCTATTTGGGAAACTAAATTTCCTCATGTCTTTATCACCTCTCTTTTTATGCAGTTTTTTGCAGTGTCCTCTTGCTTATGCTTCCCCATACGTTAAGTAATAATTTATGTCTATTTTCTCCTTCCCTGATATGCATTTATAAAGCATTATCATGTCACCTCTTTTCCTTCTCTCCTATAGTGTTGGTAGATTCAGTTTATTTAGTCTTTCTTCGTAGCTTAGATCCCTTAAGCTTGGTACCCATCTTGTAGCTGCCCTTTGAACATTTTCAATCTTGTCTATGTGTTTTTTGAGATGAGGACTCCAGACTACTGATGCATACTCCAGGGTTGGTCTGATGAATGATGTTATTATCTTTCTTAGCATGTCTTCATTTATGTATGTAAACGCTATTCTCATATTGGCAAGCAGTGTATACATGTTCCGTACCATCTCGCTGATGTGGTCAGCCGGAGATAGTCTGTTATTGATAATCACACCTAGGTCCTTCTCTCTTTCTGATGTGTGTAGGGTTTTATTTTCTAATGTATAATCCCAATCAGGTCTTTTTCCACTTTTACCAAACTTGATTACATGACACTTGTCCACACTGAATCCATTTGCCATGTATTACTCCATTCTTGAAGTTTATTTAATTCTTCTTATAGCTCTTTACAAGAGTCTGTGTTAGTAATTCTCCTTTGTGTTTTTGCATCATCTGCAAACATGTTTAGATAGCTTTCATTTCCAATGTTACTGTCTATATCATTTATATACACTAAAAACATGATTGGTGCCAGCACTGAGCCCTGTGGTACTCCACTAGTCACTTCTTTCCATGATGAGTATTTTCCCTTAGTACTGTTCTCATTTTTCTTTTCATGAGAAAATCTTGCATCCAGCAATACAGTTTGCCTCGAATTCCTCCTTGATGGTACAGTTTCCATAAAAGTCTTTTGTGTGGTACTGTGTCAAATGCTTTCTTGAAATCTAAATAGATACTGTCCACCCATCCTTCTCTTTCCTGTAATGTGTCTGTTACTCCGTCATAGTAGCTCAACAGATTAGTAACACATGATTTTCCCTTTCTGAAACCAAACTGTCTTTCCGTTATCATATTGTGTTCTTCTAGGTGATTTACCCAAGCTTTTCTTATAAGCTTTTCTAATACCTTGCTTACAACACTGGTCAGTGATACTGGTCGGTAGTTAAGTGGATTTTGTCTATTCCCTTTCTTGAATAAGGGAACAATGTTTGCTTTCTTCCAAATATCAGGTAGTTTACCTTGACTCAAGGATTTCTTGAAAATTAAAAATCATGGTTTACTTAACTCCTTTGCACATTCATGTAGCACTCAACATGAAATTTCATCAGGACCATTTGCTTTTCCTTTGTCTAATTTACTTAGCTCCTCTTGTATTTCTTTTTCTGATGTTTGTATATCTGGTAGAATGTGTGGGCATGCATGTTCCACATAACCCCTCTCAATTTTTTTTTTCCTCTGTAAAAACTTATTGGAAATTCTTGTTTAGTGCTTCACAAATATCCTTCTCTTGTGTATAGGTGATTCCATCGTCCGTAATGGATTGTATTTTATCTTTTACTTTGGTTTTGCTTCTGATGTAGCTGTGACATAGCTTTGGTTGATCACTACTTTAATTTATGATATCCTCCTCAAACTGTTTTTGGGCTTCCCTCCTTATTCTTGTATAATCATTTCTTGCCTGTTTGTAATTAGTATATGCCCTTTCACTATTGTGTCTTCTGTATCTATTCCACAACAAATCTCTTTTTTCTTTTGATTTTTTACATTCTATATTGAACCATTTCTTTCTTTTCTTTTCTGCTTCTTTGTGCTGTGGGATGTACTTCTGGACTCCTGTTTCATAAAGTTCACAGAATTTTTCATATATAGCATTTAAATCTTGTCCTCTAAACTCCTTTTCCCAAGCAATTTCTAAGAAGTACTTCTTTAGGTCTTGATACTTTCCCTTTTTTCTAGTTTAGGCTCATTTTGTAACTTTCATTGCTGTTAACTATGTCATATGCAATCCTGAAATTGCAATTTAGTACTGCATGGTCGCTTTTGCCGAATGGAGGGTGATGTATTAAATTGTCAATATCGTTTTTGTGCCTAGTAAATATGAGATCTAGCATTGAGGGCACATCAAGTCCCCTTTTTGTGGTGCTTTCCCTTACATGTTGCGTTAGGAAAAACTCTTGCACAAGATCCAGGAGTTTTTGGTCCCAACAGCTTTCTTGGCTTATTATATCTAGAGTATTCCAATTTATATTTGTATTAAAATCTCAAGTTAGTATAATTCTTTTTTCTTCTCTCTTCCATTTTATGTAGTAATGCTCTTAAACTCTGAATTGTACTCTCCACCAGATCCTCATATTCGTCTCTTTCCCATGTATTTGATCTGGGTGGCATGTACAAATTGGCTACAATTGCTTTCCGTTCAGATATATTTATCTCTACTGCAATCAGTTCTACTTGTGAGAGTATATCTAATTCTATTTCTTTGACTTTTAGATTTTCTTAATGTTAATATTATAGTTCCTCCTCCTTTTTTAAGTTCCTACCTCTTCTCCATATATTATATTCCTCTAAGTTTAGGATGTCATTCGATATCCTTGGTGTTAATTTTGTTTCAGTTAGGCATATTATATGTGGTTCATTTTTTCTGACTTAATCATTCATCTCTAATAATTTAGATACCATTCCATCCACATTTGAGTACATCAACTTAATCATCTTGTTTATATATTTGTCATGATTTGGTTCTACTACCTTCCTCCTTTTTATTCCCTCCTGTTTATGTACCACTTTCGTACCTGCAATTCAATTACTTTGTAAAATGATGTATTCTCCTCCTCCTCTGATCTTCCCTCATTTTTTGTTTTTGCTGCCTCCCTCTTCTCTTTCAGTAATTCCAGTTCCTCTTGTGTAAGGCATCTTTTTATCCATACATTTTTGAACTCCTCTTTTTCCATAAGATTCTTTGCATTTTTTAATATCTCCTCCACGGTGTTTACACTCTGGAAGGTTACCTTTAGGGGTCTTGACTTGCTTTTCTCGTATTTCCCTAACCTTTTGTGTTCCTCTATGTCTTTACTACAGATTTCCTCTGATACTTCTTTCAATATGCCCATTAATTTTGCCATCTCCTTTTTGTCTCTTGAGAACTTGTTTTTTACTTCTTCCTCTTCTATACCAGTGATTACTATAGATTTGTTGATATCTACTGAATCTCTGACTAATTTAGGGTTGTTTTGGATTATTCTTTTCACTTCCTTTTTAATGCTTTTTTCTTCCACCCTTGTTTCCAAGTCTTTCTTTACTTTCACCATTTCAGCATAAGTGGATTCCACATCATTTTTGTAGCTTTGCACAACTTCATTCACCTGTGTTATCTTCTCCTCAATATCACTGCTTTGAACTATCAGACTACTTATTTGCCTAATTGTCTCTGTATCATTTTTGAACTCTTCCGTAATACTCTCGTGGTTGACTACTGTACTTGACATTTCACTAATTTTCCTCCTAAGTGTACCCACTTCAACTGTTAGCTCATTTATGCTTGTCTTTCTTGTTGACTTCCTTTCCTAATTTTTCTATTTCTTCCTTTTGCAAGTCCATCTGTTTCTTAATTTCATCAATCTCATTTTGAAAAGCCGTCTCTAGCCTGTGTACACGTTCAACCAGTTTGTTATGAGTCTCCATTTCAACCAATTCTTGGTAGAAATCATCATCCTGCTTTCTACCTTTATCTCTTTTCTTTTCCAAATTTGCTTTACTAAAGTATGTGGTCATTTTGCAGTACTAAAAGCGCATAGAGTACTTACATTCCCTGGGGCACATTGTAGACTAAACAACGATCAGCTGATTGTGCTCATTCTTGCGCTGCTTGTTTACTTTTCTGTTTGACCAAGTCTTACTTAAAACTTCTTTTTTATATTAGAACACCATTTAGTCTAACCTTGTACAGAGCTTGACTCATATAAAGATACTTATTTAGGTAATGCCGCTGGCCAAGTTGGCCAGGTATAGAGCGGTGTCGACGTACGTCTGCTCTCTCTCGGTGCTTCGGTGTGTGTGTGTGTGTGTGGGTGTGTGAGGTGGCCATGGGGAGCACATGAAATAATGCGGTCCTTGCGCCCAGTGGGAAGGAAGAAGGGCGACAAAGGAAAAACTACGTGGCAAGTAAGTGAAGTTAAGGGTAAGAAAGAATCATCCCAGCGTTATCCAACTTCCTCATCAGTCTAAGCTAAGGTGAAGAAAGGAGGGGGGCCGAGGAAGAGCTAGTTGGTGAGGAAGTGGATGTCAAGAAAATAGAAAACTATGCTGCAATTTAACCCAGCTTACTCAGTAGTCTACGCTGGCTACTATATATGACTAAACAGAACTTTAAGATTGGAGTTTTCATATATTTATGGATTTCAATTATACTTCAGTCTGAGGACCGTAAGTCAAGAAGTATATTATTCCTTGGAATTTGTGGTTTCGAGAACAAGGTTGTTGGTGTCTTGAGTTGTACCTTTTGTGGGAAGTTTGGCTCGAAAATTATCAAGCTGGTGGTGATATCTTGCAGGTGGTGAGAGAGAGAGAGAGAGAGAGAGAGAGAGAGAGAGTACAGTTGCAGACCTAAATATTAGCAAGAAATTTACTTCATAGCACAACAAATATTAGAAAATAGCTGAGAGAGAGAGAGAGAGAGAGAGAGAGAGAGAGAGAGATTAAGTTCGGCACTCACGTTTCTGTCATATGCCGTTTTGAAAAGCAAAATATGAAGTTACGTGAGAATTCTTCGACTATGGGCATAAATGATGCATACCACTGACTTATTTACGGCAAATTATGAAAAAATCTGCCCTTTCCTTTCATTCCTTTCCTCCTCTGTCTTTCTTTACTTCATTCCTTCCTCTTCCTTCTGCCTACTGGTGACTTTACACTTCCTCTTTTGTCTTTCTATCCTTCATTCTTTCCTGTTCCTTCTGCCTATGGGTGACTCTACACTGAGTGACAAGCCGAATAGTTTGCTGTATACCAGGAAACCATTTACTACGCTGGGTGGTAACCATATAACCATGTTATGGCGCCTGGTGGTTTATGGAGTAATTGCGGCACTCCAGCCGGATTGACCCAGTGAAGGTTTATATCCAAGGGATGGCTGGGGTGTATTGCACACTTAATACCACTCAGGGATGAATGAGGCTGGTCACTCTCATCTTAAATGTTAGGATCAACTTGCCTAGCCCAGGGCTTCTACGTTGTTCATGGGACAACGTACAGTAGGATTGGATGATGGATGGATGAATGGATGCTTTATCTACGTATCTATCTGTCTGCCTATCTGTACCTCTCTCTCTCGCCGTGTGTCTATCAATCTATCTGCGTAAGTAACCCTCTATACTTATCCACCAATTTACTTGCATTCTCTCTCTCTCTCTCTCCCTCTCTCTCTCTTTCTCTCTCTCTCTCTCTCTCTCTCTCTCTCTCTATCTCTATCTGTGTGTGTGTGTGTGTGTGTGTGTGTGTGTGTGTGTGTGTGTGTGTGTGTGTGTGTGTGTGTGTGTGTGTGTGTGTTTGTGTGTGTGTGTGTCTGTGTGTGTGATTACATATATATGCTGATGTTTGCGTGGACGTGTGCTGTCTCGATTGATGTGCTTGTGTTTGCTCTTGTATAATAAAATGTGTATGTGTGTGTGTGTGTGTGTGTGTGTGTGTGTGTGTGTGTGTGTGTGTGTGTGTGTGTGTGTGTGTGTGTGTGTGTGTGTGTGTGTGTGTGTGTGTGTGTGTGTGTGTGTGTGTGTGTGTGTGTGTGTATGTGTGCGTGTATGTGTGCTTGTGTTCACGATGTACTTCTACTTTTCTTTCACTTTTGTGGTCAGTTGCAGGATTATCAATATATCTAAGGAATTAAGCTTTTTATGAAGAACATAAATAAGATACTGTACACCTTCAGAGAAAAACCAAAACTTTGGTATATTAGGTCTCAAAATCCGAGCAAACCTATCTATCTATCTATCTATTGCCAGACGCCTCAATCCCGTTTGGGGTGGCCACAAACAAATCGCCTCCAAGTCGCCCTGTCCCCCGCCATTTCAATGTCCTGCTCCCAATTCACACCCCCCTCTCTCATATACCTCTCCACCCCATCCCTCCATCTCATCCTCGGCCTCCTCCTCCCTCTTCCCCCCTCCACCTCACTCACATACACTCTCTTCGTCAGTCTTTCACCATCCATCCTCTCCACATGGCCAAACCACCTCAGTGTGTTCCTCATAACGCTTCCTATCACATCCACATCAACACCACAACGCTTCTTTATATCCTCATTCGCCATCCTGTCTCTCCATGTGACTCCACAGGCTCCTCTTAAATAACTCATTTCCACTGCACTCACTCTTGACTTGTGTCCCTCCAACAACGTCAAAGCTTCACTTCCGTACGTTAGAGTTGGTATCACAATACTGTCATGTAGTAACTTTTTCACTTCCATGCTCACTTCCCTGTTTCTTATCACTGCTTTCAAGGACCAGCAACCTTTCTTCCCTGCTGTACCCTTTCAAGTACTTCACCCTCCAAACCTCCATCCTTACTCATCACACTACCCAACTTAAACGTACTCACATTTTCCAATTCCTTACCATCCAACCTCTCTGTACATTCACTGACTTCACCTCTCTCAAAGACCATCACTTTACTCTTCCCTACATTCACCTTTAGATTCCGTTTCTTACACACTCTCCCAAACACATCCACCAAGCCTTGCAGCTCCCCTTCGTCTTCACTCAACAACACAGTATCATCTGCAAACAACAGTACAGGGAGTTTCCAAACACTATCCTCTCTCACCAGGGCCACTCCAACATCCACTACCCTACCTTGTACCTCTTTTATTACCCCATCCATGTACAGATTGAACAACCATGGAGACATGACACATCCCTGTTTCAACCCAACTTTCAAAGAGAAAAATTCACTTAGTTCACCATCCACACGCACTGCAGCCTTCGCACCATCGTACATACTCTTCACAGCATTCAACAACTTCCCATCTACTCCATATATTCTTAACACTTTCTACAATCCTTGTCTATCCACCCTGTCATATGCTTTCTCCAAATCCATGAAAGCCGCATACAACTTCTTTCCCTTCTCTAGAAACTTTTCCACTAAAGATCTAAGAATGAATATCTGATCTACACAACCTCTTCCCTTCCTAAAGCCTCCCTGTTCTTCTCCAACTAATCTCTCTGTTCTTTCTCTAACTCTGTCAGTAAGTATCCTACTATACACTTTTCCTATTATACTAAGAAGACAAATGCCCCTATGATTACCACACACTTCTTTTTCCCCTTTTCCTTTGTACAAGGGAATAATTATACCTGACTTCCAATCCTCCGGGACTCTACCTTCCTCCCAGGCCAATCTGCACATCTTCCACATCCATTCTACTACAATCTCTCCCCCATGCTTCAGCATTTCACCACACACTCCATCAATTCCTGGGGCTTTCCCTGATTTAACTTTCTTCATTGCTTCCACAACTTCTATCCTACTGATTTCTTCCTGTCTTCTCACCTCCCTCCTTCTCCCAGCCATTCCCCAGCCACTTATACTCGCATTACTTCCATCCTCTGCGTTCAACAATTCCTTAAAGTGTTCTCTCCATCTGCTCACTTTTTCTCCCTTCTCCACTAGTAATCTACTATTTTTATCTTTCACTCCCCTGCTAACTTCACTTCCACCCTGTCTTACTCTTTTCACCTCTTTCCAGAACATTTTCTTACAGTCCCTCCACTTTACACTCAAATTCCTTCCAAATTCCTCATCCACTCTCTTCTTACTCTCTCTTACTAATCTTTTCACTTCTCTCTTTCTTTCTACATATAACTCTCTCTTCCGCCTCTCAACTTCTTCCACCCCCCTATTTCTCATCCATTCATTGTATGCTTTCTTCTTTTGTGCCACAGCCTGTTTCACCTCTCCGGTCCACCACGCTGTTCCTTGCACCCCCCTCCGTCTTCTCTTCCTTCCACACACCACATCACATGCTGCACATATTTCTTCTGTAAATATCCTACACACACCTACCACGTCTCCCATCTGTTCCAATTCATATTTGCCCAATCGTTCCTCCACTTCTCTCTTATACTCTGCCTCTTTCTCATCCTCTTGTAACCTTTCCACTCTCCTTGCAACTACTCCTTCCTCTCGTCTTTCCCTTCTTCTATTCCTCCTCTTACTTGAATTGTAATTCTAATGAGATACTTCTAAGTTAATGACACTAATCAGATTAATCTAAATCTCAGTTCGTTGTGTTCGGAGTCTCACAAACGTATTTGAATTATTGAACTGGACCGAGCATTTAGTAATCCTTTCATACGTCCGCGATTCGTAATTCTATGAAGCCTAAACAGAACTCTTACAATCTACCTAAATATCACAGATTAATTTAGCAAGAGCGCATTAAGTTTCGACAATATTTTCGAAACAGTGGAAAAAGAATTGATGTCAGCACGAGTACATTTACGCCATTTTTTTCCATAGTTAATAAACTATTTTGCAAGGGGGTTAAAGAGGAAGGATTCCGTGAGTAATAGGGTTCATTAGAGAGCTTCAGTTTATGTGTCTGTAATTATATGAGAGGTTCAAGACAGTAGGACATGAATTATTGAACAAAGTTCTATAGATATAATAAACATTTCTCCTTCCTTAATGAAGGGTCCAATGATCCTGCAGTTAGGTATCGATTTTCATTTGGTGGCTTCCATATTTTGTATAATTTTACATTTTAGGATGGGGCAACACTTGCTCCATATATGTGATCGACAAGAGGAAACGAGGCTCCGGGCTTTGTTCACCGTTCAGACTGAGATACTGCAGTGACTCTAACCCGATGCATCTTTTCATCCTGTCGATCACATGATTCGAGTAAGAGTGGCTACACACAAAGAAAAGCAAGAACACTCTGAGGCAAACCTCCGCCAAGGCTGAAGTGCAAGCACTGTAGGCATTATTTATCGTGTTAGAAGCAAAAATGTTGAAATTGCCACTATCCCGCAGTGGTCAGGATGATGATCCAGATCACAACCAAAATCCAATGGATTGTTCCTAGGGCCATACCCTACCCTTCCAAAAAAAATTGCAGCAAAATCAGTTCATAATTTTTTGAGTAATCCTGCCAACAGACGAAGAGACAAACAAACCAATTCCGGCAAAAACATAATCTCTTTTGCAGGGGTAATAAAGAACTTGGATACAGACTTGAGTACTGAACCATCACATCATCGGCACAGCTCTATTATACTACTGACAGATTTTATTGACTGGCTGAAGACGACGATGATGATGATTGCAAAGATAATGATGATGACTAAGATAAGGACGACGACGATGATGATGATGACAATGATATTCAGCTGAACGGAAACACAGGAGCCTGGGAGTGTCAGTACCTTCACCATTAACCCTCTCACCGTCGGAACAAGTCTAGTATTGTGCTCCAGCTAAAGCCAAGCAATTTCATTAAGCTGTGGGTGAGTCATGGGTGCTTCAGAGAGTTAAGAGAATGATTGACATAGGGAATAATTTATAGACCTGCATAATTACTTGGTTAATTGGCTTCTTTCCTGGCTCATTAACCTCCATTTCTCTAATTAACCCATAATTTCAAACCTCATTGGAACTTACCCCTGATATAGTTACTAGAATATAGGAAGTGTCAGAGAGGATGTTCTTTTTACGCGGCTCCAATTCCTTTTATTTGGCTCCTACTCGTTTTAACGTTTTGCCGGGCCAGCCTTGCGTAACTTTTCTATCCGGTTCCCGGGTTGGAGGGGGAGGGGGGGATGTTTCCAGCGACATGAAACATTTCACCAAATTGTTGTGCCACATATTTAAGCCATGAAAAATTGCTCCAGCAAGTGACACACCGCCGCGTCATCAGCCCGGAATCGGTTGGCTAACAAATGATGAGTCATTGCATCACTGGCCCAGAACAGTGTTAAGCAACTCCAATTCTTTTCATGTCTCACAAAAGACTTTGTAGTAACTTGTAGTGGAGTTCTGTAGATCAGTTAAATATATATTGAACTTGTGGACGAGCGGTTGTTATACGTGAGTAGTTTGTAAGTAGATGATCATCGTTCCCATTAGTCATGCAATGACAGGAGAGGTAAAGAATAGTATGGGACTATTTTTATTTGTCTTGGAAATATTAACAAAGTCTCACACAGAGTGAAGTATAAAGTAGAGTCCCGCTAGCTACCTCCCTGTCTCGCTCTCTCTCTCTCTCTCTCTCTCTCTCTCTCTCTCTCTCTCTTCCATGTTGCTAAGCCCTTCTCCCTACTACCTGCCGGTTCTAATGCTAGCCTCCTTCTGAGCTCTGCTTCCTAAATTCTGGTGTAGCAGGGGTCGTGTCACGTGTGTTACACTGTTGTTGGAAAGTTCTAGAAGCCTGTGTGTGAGTATGTGTGTATGTGTGTGTATGGTCACGAAGCGCTGTCATGTGCCTATAAAGCATTCCTTGAGTTAAGAGTGTGTAAGCATGTTTAGCATTGCTCGATTCTTGCAGACACAATACCTTCTCATCATCTGACTTCCTGCTTCTATCTGTCTCTCTATCTATCTGTTTATCTATTTATCTATTATGATTTGTAATTATAATATGGAGTCCTAACATATGCTCGGCCACGCCGCTGAAGGTCCTCTGACAGCAGTTATCATTGACATATGCTAATCTATTAGTACATAATATTGATTATAATATTGTATACATATAATATTTATAGTAAATTGCAATGATCTAGTAATATTACATTTTAAAGAAGTTGTATACATAATTGAACAAATGCATTGGTTGTTGTATGACATTTTGTAAGATGTGTATGTATAACAGACATACGCATATAATTGTGCAATGGTAATACTGCTAGTTTATTACATTACATATTGAGTTATCCCTTTAGTTATGTCTAATATTGCACCTAACTTGTATGATGATACTGGTAATACAGAATTGTGGTATAACTGTATGACTTATAATATTGTAGTAACATTGTGGTAATACATAATTGTAACATTTTATGAATTGTTACATAATATTGTGGTAATGCATAATTGTGTTGGCCTTATAATTGTAGTTACATTTTGTTAATGCAACTGTTACATAATTGTGTTGGCCTTATAATTTTAGTAAAAGTTACATAAAAGTTACATCTTGTTAATGCAACTGTTACATAATTGTTACATATTGTTTGTAGTTACATAATTGCAGTTAAAGTTACAAAAAAGTTACATCTTGTTAATGCAACTGTTACATAATTGTTACATATTGTTTGTAGTTACATAATTGTAGTTAAAGTTACATAAAAGTTACATCTTGTTAATGAAACTGTTACATAATTGTTACATATTGTTTGTAGTTACATAATTGTAGCAAGTGTAACATAATGCAATCGTTTGTCGTTACATAATTGTTACATATCGTTTGTAGTTGCATAATTGTAATAATTGCGGTCCTGACATTGAATCCGGTCATGCTGCGGTCGATGATATGATGTGCCATGCCACTAACTTGTGGAGACAACCGTTTGCTTTTTGTTTCACTTATAGAAGGAGTTTATGTGGTATTTTGGCATTTGTAGTAACACTTACACTTATTTTCATTTGTTTGTTATGTGATCTTACTCTATTTCTTTCTTTTTTCTTTCTTCCTTTTTTTTTTGTATGTATTGATTTTCTATAGTTTGTTTTTCTTCGCTTGCGTACACTTTTTCTGCGTTGTTCATGGTAGCATAATTACTGGCTAATTCCCTTGGGACCCTTTTTTAAGGTTTAGTTTATATTGCACAGATATGACTGAAAATGATATTATATAGTCCCATATTTTGTTATTTTATATAAAAAATATATATACACTATATACAGTATTAACTATATACAATACACTGACTTGTTTTTCACTCGTACCTATCGTGGGCAATATACATGTCAGCACTGTGTGGAAATCATTGTCTTCACGATTGTGTTGATATTCATTCTTGCTAACGTCATTTGTGTTGGCCATTTTTGTTTTTTTCCTGGTTTTCCTTGCAACTTAATTTATCTGTTTCCACTAGGTAGCTTTACTTAATAAATGTTTAATACAGTTCTTTTAATCGCTCACAGAGTAATTGTGATGGTATACAGTATTTTCTTTATCACTTTGTAGATGTAATAATGTATAGCTGTATGTATGCGACACGTATTTTATGTAGGTATAAATGGTAACACTCGTTGGTAGTAAATAAATGCTATAATAAATGAATGAATATATACAGTGTAGAATATTTATTGTTGGTGCAAGTATTTAGTGACTGAATTATGAAAATAATTGAAGTAGGTATATGTATTTAAGTTGTAACTATAGGCTACAGCACGTTTTATATGTTTGTGCAGAAGTTTTTTGTCTCTCACTGTGTATTGTATAAATGAAGTAACTCACTAATTTTTACCGTGGTGGAAATGGTGTGAGTGGTGTTGCACGTGGTGATAGCGTTGTTCTTCACGAGTTGATTGACGTGTTGTGGGGTGTCAGACACACGGCTTGGCGTCGTTTCAGCACACTCATGGTGACATCAACTTCCCACACTGGTAGCTGTGGTGAGTAAATGAGTAGCGATGAGTAACTTCAGTGAGTAAGATGAGTTGTGAATATGGACTTGGTATTTGCTTCGTTGTCTTGACCTCTTGACTCCTGTGTCAGCGGTGGAGGTTGGGTGGATGTAGCAGAGAGAGGAGGGTGAGGTCTGGTGGTTGTGAGTCGTGTCTCACTCTTCGTTTGTTTGTTTTGTTTTTTCTTTCTTGATGTATTCTTGGTCCTTTTTTCTTGTGATTTACTCGTTGTGGGATGAAGACTGCCGCTACTTGTAGGTGAGTATAGAAGATTATACAGACGACTCGTCGAGTTGTTACTTGTAGTTGATTGTAGATTGTTGTAGTTCGTTGGGTCTTCGTAGAAACTGCAAGATTGTTTGTATCAGTACTTTGTTAAACTACTAGCAAGGCGCCCTGTGACCTCTTCACCTCTACATCAGCATGATGATAGGGGAGACGGAAGGGGCTGGTTGGAGAGAATACTGTCAGGAGCTGGTTGTGAGTTGTTGGTTGTGAGTTTTTTTTTTTTTTTAATCTTGATATTTTGTAGGAATTCACTGTTGATTCGTATACGAGGTTTGTATACGTTCGCTGGCCACCAAATCTCACAAAAGACTTTGTAGTAACTTGTAGTGGAGTTTTGTAGATCAGTTAAATATATATTGAACTTGTGGACGAGCGCTTGTTATACGTGAGTAGTTTGTAAGTAGATGATCGTCGTTCCCATTTGTCATGCAATGACAGGAGAGGTAAAGAATAGTATGGGACTATTTTTATTGTCTTGGAAATATTAACAAAGTCTCTCACACAGAGTGAAGTATAAAGTAGAGTCCCGCTAGCTACCTCCCTGTCTCTCTCTCTCTCTCTCTCTCTCTTCCATGTTGCTAAGCCCTTCTCCCTACTACCTGCCGGTTCTAATGCTAGCCTCCTTCTGAGCTCTGCTTCCTAAATTCTGGTGTAGCAGGGGTCGTGTCACGTGTGTTACACTGTTGTTGGAAAGTTCTAGAAGCCTGTGTGTATGTGTGTATGTGTGTGTATGGTCACGAAGCGCTGTCATGTGCCTATAAAGCATTCCTTGAGTTAAGAGTGTGTAAGCATGTTTAGCATTGCTCGATTCTCGCAGACACAATACCTTCTCGTCATCTGACTTCCTGCTTCTGTCTGTCTCTCTATCTATCTATTTATCTATTTATCTATTATGATTTGTAATTATAATATGGAGTCCTAACATATGCAGCTCCTATTCATTTTAAGCGACTCCTACTCATTTTAAGCGACTTCCATTCATTAAAGCAACTCCTGTTTATTTTGCATATCTGCTATTGTGTGTGTGTGTGTGTGTGTGTGTGTGTGTGTGTGTGTGTGTGTGTGTGTGTGTGTGTGTGTGTGTGTCTGTGTCTGTGTGTGTGCATGTGTGTGTGTGTGTGTGTGTGTGTGTGTGTGTGTGTGTGTGTGTGGTGTGTGTGTGGTGTTTGTGTGCGTGGCTCCTATTCATTATACATTACTCCTTTTCATTTTGTGCGACTCAGTCATTTTACACCGTTCCTAATTGCTCAGTTTTCTTTAAGGTGTTTTTCTTATTCTCTTTCGGAGGCTTAACTCTTAGGTTGAGAAATATAAGCCTTGTGCAGGGTGGTCCATATATTGTGCTGGCCTGTCTTGTGTGTTGCGGGGACGGCTCTGTGTGGTGGTGATGTGCGTAAAAATTTTGGCTACTTAGTGAGATTGCTAAAGTCCGTCTGTTTTCACCTGAGGAAAGTAAGTCTCTCTCTCTCTCTCTCTCTCTCTCTCTCTCTCTCTCTCTCTCTCTCTCTCTCTCTCTCTCTCTTTCTCTCTCTCTCATTAGGTCACTTTGCCCCCTTCACTTCAATTCCTATGCAGATATCTCACCTACATTAATAAACACAAACACAACATTTGTATACATCGTCACTTTTGTCATCACTGTCTCTTTCACCCCCTACTTTCCTCACCAACATAATTTCTTCTGTTGTCATTACTACCATTATCACCACAACTACTACTATTTTCATCACGTTTGCTGCAACCAACATTACAACCAGTACCACTATCATATTAACTAGTACTTCTACTACTACTACTACTACTACTACTACTGCTGCTGCTGCTGCTACTTACTGCTGCTACTACTACTACTACTACTACAGCTACTACTACCTTTACTACTACCATGATCACTATACCATTCCTACCACCAACAGCATAACTACCACCACCACCACCACCACAACTGCTACCACCACCATTACCATCACCATCACCACATCTGCTACCACCACCACACCCACAACTACCACCAGCACAACAACAACTACCACCACAACCACCATCCTGACAGCCTGGCATCTTTGCAATTTGTCCTAAGTGCATATATTGCAGACCCAGTCCAGACCTTAGACGTTTGTAGTTAGACATAGATAGACAGACAGACAAATAGATATATATACTCGTATAGACAAACAGAAAGCCAGGGGAGACAGCAGACTTTTGTACCTCTACCTTAAGGCTAGATTACAGTACAGCGTGTATTTGTGTGGAGAGAGAGAGAGAGAGAGAGAGAGAGAGAGAGAGAGAGAGAGAGAGAGGTGAAGCGTAAAGCCTCTTGATCCCATTTCAATCAATCCGAGGTATTGGTAACCGTATTTACTTTTATCCCATCTCTCTCCCTCCCTCTCTCGCTCACACACACACACACACACACACACACACACACACACACATATCATCCGACCCTCAACCCTTCAATCACCTAATTTATAGCACTATGCTAACAATATACTCTCTACATTACATCCAACCAAAATAGACCTCTACCAATCAATATTTGATTAAATGAATAAACGATATACACTCGTAAATCAGACTTTTATTTTTACTCACTATTGGAATGCTTTTATTCTGGATTGGAT
>NC_137057.1:43020520-43033020 GCF_032717465.1 Coenobita brevimanus
ATAAATCAAAATCCTGTCAGTTCCATCCAAAGAAACGTAAACACAAATATCCATTTCATTGAGATGCCTGGACGCACAGCGTTCGAAATAATATGGCACTATGCACTGGAAAAAGACATCCTAAGACATTTCAACAATTAACTAGTCGTATACAAGAAAGGCAGATTACTAGTTAACAGATGCATCACAGAGCGGGTGAGAGGATGGGGCAAGGCTAGTGCCTCGTTTCAGTGGTAATGGGGGAGAGATACAAGCAGAGAATTCAGAGGAACAGTGGTGTGTGTGTGTGTGTGTGTGTGTGTGTGTGTGTGTGTGTGTGTGTGTGTGTGTGTGTGTGTGTGTGTGTGTGTGTATAGAGGGAGAGAGAGAGACAGGGATGGCCCGAGGAGTACCGGTATGTGACTGGGGGGAGGGTAAGGACAATGTTGATCAATTTGATCCGTTTGGCGTTACGGTTTGACCAACTAAATAGATGGAAACAAACCAGATTTATGAGAAAGTAATTTTTCTTGTAACAGACTTACAGTATTTCCTGGAAAGTAATTTATTTACTGATGACAAGCTTTCATTCTGGATTTCTGGTGCATATAGACACAACTTAATTCAAAATTGCACTACTGTTCACTGATTGTCAGTCATACAGTGAGAGATCCAAGATGCTTAAACTGACTGCTTAAAAAAAAATAACATACACATACACAAATCACACTTGGTAAGTCAAATAAGGAAAAAGGTGAAAAACGAATGTTGAGTCAACTTGAAGTGGATGTGGATAATGGATTAATAAGGATTCAGCAGTAACAACCTGTATATACAGATTGTGTAATGATAATGGTTTTTAGAATTTTATTCATGCTTTCATGAGTTTCCACCAATTTGCAGTTTTTTTGAAGATCCAGCTGATCAGTTAGGTCACTTTCACAAGCTAGAACCATCAGATAATGTAACGTTTTTTCTTTGGTTCGGTTTCGCAAATAGGCCTATGTTTTTAAAAGCTTAAGCCTGCTAAATGACTTCTCGATTTTTGACCAACTCAGTAATTCTTTGACCAACTCAAAACACACACTGGGGGGGGGGGTGACCCCCCTCTCCCAGTCGGGCCATCCCTGGAGAGAGAGAGAGAGAGAGAGAGAGAGAGAGAGAGACCGAAGGGAGTCAGCAGAGTTAAGGAGACGAACAAAGCCTAAAGAATAAGTACAGTATGCATCAAAATCACTATTATAGATCACTTTCATCAAGATGCAAAATTATTTCCAAAGATCATATGAATACTTGAGACAGTTAATTGCTGTAGCTCAGTACCCATCTCACCCTTGCAATTTCATGTTGCATCACCGCCATCCAAAAATAAACAAACGAACAACTGCCCAACACTACACAGAGTATCTCGGCAACATACCCCTTTCTCCACCAAATCATACAAATCACAGATCACCCAACACTACAAATCACAGACCTACAGTGCATAAACGCAGCCATTAGCCACCACAGCCATCAAACAGCATCCTTCGTGAACTACCACCAGACATACACTCCTCCTCAACCCTACCCAGAAAGACACGAACACACCTATACTCATTTTTTTTTTTATTGAGGCAAAGATGCACTTGACAGGTTGGTGATGATTGGCTGAATGCAACATGTCCGAATAACATCCTCGTATATCAAATAATTACCAGGTAATGTCACATTACTTGGTAATTATTTGACGTGTCGCATTCAGCCAGTTATCATCAACCTGTCAAGTTCATCTTCGTCTTAAAAAAAAAATATATATATATATAGTCAGACTGCGATGTGGTCACCACTGTTCCCTGCTACGGTTCCGACACAAAATACAATTCACAAACAAGTTACTTTGCCCACACTGCAAGGCAACCCCCCACACCACAACACATTCATTCACCACATGCACATCATTATTGCAACACAGTCTTTCAATATAACCTCAACCAAAGACTTTTGGAAACGACGGGTAAAAGCTTCTGATTTCCATTGGGATCGCAACGAGATGAACCTGGGGTTGCAACAACAACAACTACAACATCCAAACCTCCGCCGACTTTCAAACTCGACTTTACTTTTTCACCACCTTATCAAGATCCTTTCTCTCTTCATGACCACACCAACTGTATATCATTATATGTTATCAATAAGCCTCCTCACACCATCAATTTCTCAGTTCCTATTATTCATTATTTAACCCACTTTACACACGCCACACACATTCCAAAACTGTCCCATTTCCAGTGCCATTACTCCATAATTTTCGTCCTAATGCCATACAAAGAGTTTCAAGTGATTACACACCCACACCCACACTCAAACACACCCACACCCAAACACACCCGTAGCCAGACACACTCACACCCAGACACAAACACATACATGCACATACACACCCATACCCACACCCACACACCCACACCCATACCCACACACCCACACCTCACCCATACCCACACACCCACAGGCCTACATCCCCACACCCACAGGCCTACACCCCCACACCCCTATACTCCCACACTCCCCCCACTCCCACATCCCCCTCCCCCCCACACACACACACTGTGTGGACAATGCATCACTGAACCGAAGTCTGATATTTTGTGAAAGATCAAGACAAGGTTCAGCAAACATTGGCTGGGAAAGTATTACGGAACATTATATATTGCATGTAAATCACGACTTTACTAGGCATAATGAATATTCGGATGTGAGGTGTGTGAACGTGAGACAAGCAACAGAAGAGGCGAAGTGAACATCGGCCACCGTGCGTGGCCCCGCCCGCTGGCTCTGGCAGCCACTAATAATATTGTGAATGTAGTGTAGGGGATATTTGGCCATGAAAATAATGCATAATAATTACTATTTTTACACCTGTTGCATATGCTTTACATTAGTCACCCACTCCACGTCAAAAAGTAAAATGGGAACGTTGACTATAATACTCAGGATGTAATTTGCCACTCTCCCAAAAGCTGATGCTCGAGAAGGTTGCAACCCCGCTCCCACCCCTTTTACTACGCCAGTCCACTGTATAAAGCTGTTTTCACTGACATCTTCCACAGGGGCCGAAAACTAGTTTTAGTTTCTATTAGCACTGGAATATAACGAGGAGCTATTGTTCACAATTATTCATTATTAGCATAACATTACAGTAATACAAAAGACTTATGACTTACGTTGGTCCTGAAGGTTGGCATTCTCCTCCCATCTCTTTATCCACTTCATCACGTTTTTGTAGTGAGGTCAAGTTGATGCGCTGTTTCCCTGATGGAAAAGCCATCATCACGTAGCGCGAAAAATTTGACCTCTGAGCACTAATTTCTCGTCTCGCCGATTTATGTCAACTTGGTGGGGCACGTGATGGTGCTGATTTCACCTTTGAGCAGAGGACAGCCAAAACACCGCGGTGGAACACCCCATCCCACACCCCACAGAGAGAGAGAGAGAGAGAGAGAGAGAGAGAGACAGAGACAGAGACAGAGACAGACAGACAGACAGACAGACAGACAGACAGATAGAAAGAGAGAGAAAGAGACAGAGACAGAGACAAACAGACAGACAGACAGAGACAGACAGACAGACAGACAGAGACAGACAGACAGACAGACAGACAGATAGAGACAGACAGGCAGACAGACAGAGACAGATAAAGAGAGAGAGAGAGAGAGAGAGAGAGAGAGAGAGAGAGAGAGAGAGAGACCGACGGTTACGTAGAGGAAACATCATGTCAGCTACTTCATCTTATATGATTTCCATTATTCCTTAGACTCCACCAATCGTCTTCATCTACTTTTGAGTATGAACATGAATTTTAGCTGTTCAGATACTTCGTAAATGTTTGAATATCTCGGCTACATACACATTATTTTTGGCTGCTTGGATTTTCCTTGAAACGGTAGAACTGTTCATAAATACTGAACTAAGATGATTAGCTGAAAAACTGCCCGTGTCTGGGGAGTAAGACATGCGATAACTCACTAACTCGCATAATCATATTGATTCATAGCCGAGCTTCTAATTTTCTGTTACTTGCTTTTCTGCTGTTATTTTATTATTTTTTTTTTAAAGGCGGGCGAATATAAACATACTTTCATAATTTAATCAGCAGTAAGATTGACTGATATCTGTGAGTATGAAAATAAAATTCTCATTTCATTTAACAGTCGGTGAGCGAATGACACTGCTTTGATACTATAGTCTGCCTCAGGAAAAACGAGGGTAGAATATCGTCTATTTTACTCCAAAGTCACTGTCAAAGGCAGAAAGCATCTGATTTAACGACCTGTGGGAATACAGGCTGGCCAGGGACAAGGCCTGAGGGCAAGAGGCACACACACACACACACACACACACATACACACACACACACAATCAATGAATGGGTATATGTGACCCGCTATGCTCACAGGTCAATATGAACTGTGGTTCCTGTTTTTGGATGCAACTTTTTTTTTTTTTTTTTGAGTTACAAAGCGCTAAAATTAAACGAAAAATATTGGACCAGTTATTCGTTGTATATTTAGATTTAATAGCAGATTATTCCTTTTATTTTACTTTTTTTTTTTTTTGAGCTTGATTCGCCTGTCATCAAGAATTTGTAAGTTGGCATCTCAGGTCACAGCACCTCCTGACTAACTTCTGGAAGATGACAAGACAGAGTTGTCTGCAGTTTTCCCCTTGCTTCAATCAGAGCTGGATATCCATATTCGCATTTCATCAACGGACTTACCCTCTCTCTCTCTCTCTCTCTATCTCTCTCTCTAAACCCCTGCTTCCCTCTTTTCTTCTCTCCCTCCTCCCTCCCCCATCTAGCATCTCTCTCTCTCTCTCTCTCTCTCTCTCTCTCTCTCTCTAAACCTCTGCTTCCGTCCTTTCTTGTCTCCCTCCTCCCTCCCCCATCTACCCTCTCTCTCTCTCTCTCTCTCTCTCTCTCTCTCTCTCTCTCTCTCTCTCTCGTGTGTGTGTGTGTGTGTGTGTGTGTGTGTGTGTGTGTGTGTGTGTGTGTGCAATCATTATCATGACTAATGGTATGCTTTGTATTGGAAAGTAAAGATGAGGAGAAATATTGTGGAATCTATGGCGAATATTGTGGCAGAAGGGTGTAGACATGTATGAAGGTGAACGTTAATTGGCCCACAGGGAATTAATGACAGTTCCACATGCTGACGTCTCGAGGGGACTTCTTGTAGTTGTTCTCTATAAATATATTCCAATGTTTTATTATTTTATAATACTTATATCACAGTTAAGTTATACTTTGCATTGACATTATTATTCACTACTACAGATTCTTGAGAGAGAGAGAGAGAGAGGGGGGGGGCTGGTCATTCCCAGGGGACAAGTGGTCACTCCTCACCTCTCTCTCTCTCTCTCTCTCTCTCTCTCTCTCTCTCTCTCTCTCTCTCTCTCTCTCTCTCTCTCTCTCTCTAACATGCAGACCCAAACTTAAAAGGAGTTGCCCAGCATAGGCCAACCGGCCTACTGCAGGAGTTCTCTTTAAATATGTTCGTGTTTTTTTTTTTTATATAATACTTATTTCACAGTAAACGCATACTTTGCACTGACACTATTCACTCCAACAGAACCTTGAGAGAGAGAGAGAGAGAGAGGGGGGGGGGCTGGTCATTCCCAGGGGACAAGTGGTCACTCCTCACCTCTCTCTCTCTCTCTCTCTCTAACATGCAGACCCAAACTTAAAAGGAGTTGCCCAGCATAGGCCAACCGGCCTACTGCAGGTGTTCTCTTTAAATATGTTCCAGTGTTTTATTTTTTTTTATATAATACTTATTTCACAGTAAACGCATACTTTGCACTGACACTATTCACTCCAACAGAACCTTGAGAGAGAGAGAGAGAGAGAGAGAGAGAGAGCGCAGCTGCGTTTATGAAGAATGAAGATGAGCTTTTCAGGTGTGTGTGTGTGTGTGTGTGTGTGTGTGTGTGTGTGTGTGTGTGTGTGTGTGTGTGTGTGTGTGTGTGTTTTCATAGTGATAGCTGGGTAGCCTAGGGAATGTGGGGAGGGTTAGGGTAAGGAAGGACTCTTAGATCTCTCTCGCATTCCGATTTGCTAATTTCTTTGTTATCTAAGCTGTATTTAGTATCTCCAATGGTCTTGCCTACGTTAAGTACTTTACATTTTTCAACATTATATTCCATTTGCCAAGTTTTAGACCATTTGGACAATGTATCAAGGTCTTTTTGTAAGTTATGACAATCGTCAGTAGAGTTAATGATACGCCCAATTTTTGTATCGTCGGCAAATTTGCTGATGCTGCTATTGACTCCTAAGTCAGAGAGAGCGCAGCTGCGTTTATAAAGAACAAAGATGAGCTCTTCAGGTGTGTGTGTGTGTGTGTGTGTGTGTGTGTGTGTGTGTGTGTGTGTGTGTGTTCATAGTGATGGCTGAGTAGCCTAGGGAATGTGGGGAGGGTTAGGGTAAGGAAGGACTCTTAGATCTCTCTCGCATTCCGATTTGCTAATTTCTTTGTTATCTAAGCTGTATTTAGTATCTCCAATGGTCTTGCCTACGTTAAGTACTTTACATTTTTCAACGTTAAATTCCATTTGCCAAGTTTTAGACCATTTGGACAATGTATCGAGGTCTTTTTGTAAGTTATGACAATCGTCAATCGAGTTAATGATACGCCCTATTTTTGTATCGTCGGCAAATTTGCTGATGCTGCTACTGACTCCTTCCTTACCCTAACCCTCCCCACATTCCGACCCGGGCCACCCCCATCCTCCATCCCTCCTCATATGGACCGATATCTGGGCACTGACAGATAAACAGAGGCTACACATTGTTTTATTATTTAAGCGTCGTGTGTGTGTGTGTGTGTGTGTGTGTGTGTGTGTGTGTGTGTGTGTGTGTGTGTATGTGTGTGTATGTGTGTGTGTGTGTGTGTGTGTGTGTGTGTGTGTGTGTGTGTGTGTGTGTGTGTGTGTGTAGAGGAAAGAAAACGGAAGAGGGAAGGAGGAAGGTCCAGCTGCCAGCATCCCGAGGGAACCTCTTAATCCTTCACACGGTCACTCGTGTTCCGATTTTGGCAAAGGCTTTGTAAAATTATCTCCCTCACGTTTCCTGAGAAAGGGGTCTGGTTGCTCGTAGGAGGTCCGAAGCTGTAACCTGTCGTCCGGGAAGGAGAGGGAGAGACTAGCGCCTTCCACACTGGGTGTAGTACGAACTTCTGAACGGAGCTGTACATTTTCCACGCCACTGTAGCTGTCTGGCATAAATGTATCTTCCTTTGTCTCATCATTTAAAAAATATATTCATGGTTATGCCTTTTGGGTTACGAGTACGAGATACATACATACGTGCATACATACATAAGCAGACCACAATCCGTAAATACATACCGGTATATACATACATACACATACGCATACATACATACATATACATATACATACAGACATGCATACAAAACAACCACATACATTCATTCATACAGACATATATGCAGACATACAGACCACATACGTACATACATTCATACTTTCATACGTACAGTAACAGACTATACACATACATACATACATTCACACGTACATACATACATAGGCCTACATATTATACGTACATGCAATAATACATATGTACATAAACTCACATGTTTATAGATAGGAAGATAAATAAACAGACACAGAAAATAAATAGACTGATAGATGGACAACTCCATCCCAAAACATGAACTAAATCTAGAGCTAATTATGGAAGCCAATTTCTTAAAAAAGAAAGAAAGAAAGAATGAAAACAAATACATCCCGCCTCACCAAACTCCAGCAACAGAACGTGAGCCCCGTTTCCCATTCAGTACTCTAGCACATATTCGTTAGCTATTTATTTTTGTTATGAAGATGGTTAATATCAAGAGGATATATATGAGGGAATAGGGTCTGTATTCCCTTCAGTTGAGAAGCTCCCTAACATCTATTCCATAGCGATTTACTTTAACTGGTTGAGATCATACGTTGTTTTTATTTATGCTGAAAGTGGTGGTCTTGGAATGTTTTAAATAACACAAATGAGAACGGTAAGAAGTAATTACCGATATAAATCGCTTAGAAGAAAGTGTTAGGGAGCTTTCTTAACATACGAGAATAGGAGATTGTTAAAAAGTAAGCCATTCAAAAAACCTATCACAGAACATGAGAGTAAGGAGTAATACCCCCCAAAAAAATTTCTTAGGAAAAAGTGTTAGGGAGTTTCCTTACGCGACCAGTAAGTGCTATACCATTAAGAAACCCAGGGATTGACTTCGGATGACTTGGAGATTGTCCATTCCACCCCAGAGGTGACGCAAAGGTTAATCCGCAAAGAGGGAATTTAGATCCCTAGGCAGTGTGCCCAGGCATCTCAAAATAACAAATCTCCTCTCTCTCTCTCTCTCTCTCTCTCTCTCTCTCTCTCTCTCTCTCTCAGTGGTAATGAAAGCTGTTCATATATCAGGAGTAAAAATGATGCTCTCTCTCCCTCTCTCTTTCTCTCTCTCTCTCGTAGCCTCGATTCCTTCTCCCCTGCATAAAAAAAAATCTGAACAATTCCCCATTCCACCAAATATGTTGAAAATTCCCCTGCGACAAGAGAGAGAGAGAGAGAGAGAGAGAGGAGGGGGGTTACTGGACCGTCAGGAGAACTGGAACACGTAGGAATTGGCTGTTAATTATATGACTGAGGGGTTAATGACACAATGATGCCTAAATTACTGTCTGTCTGAGAGGGCAACTTAAGTCGTTACGTGAAATTGTTCTTAAGTGGCCCAAGAAAAAAGGGAGGGAAAAGAAAGAAAGAAAAAAGAAAAACGAAAAAAATGAGGGAAGAAGAAAAAGAAGCAAGAAGAAGACAAAATGTAGAAGAGAGAAAAAAAAAACAAGAGATATAAAAAAGAAAAGAAAGATGAAAAGGAAAAAGGAGAGAGAGAGAGAGAGAGAGAGTTTTCATCCCAGACTCAGCCAGGCTCAAAGATTCTGCATTTCTCCAAGCCTCATATTCTCCTGACCCTTAACATTTCCCTGGCTTAATAATGGCCACCTTGGGTCTGTATTCCCGTCGGATAAGGAAGCTCCTTAACACCCTCTTCCTTAGCGATTTATTTTTGGATATGACTGGTTGACATCGTTTTGCACATCATACATGCTGAGTATGGTGAGAAGGATTTAAGCAACACAGAACGGTAAGGTGTAAACAGCAAACTAAATCGCTTAGGATGATGTGTTCGGCCCTTGCTTTGTTTTATTATGGGAAGCACTGAGGTTTTTATTCGTTTGTCTGGATTATTATTAGTAAAGGATGGGGAATGAATTGCCCTTTCTCATTTGTTTTATTTTTCGTACGTAATTATTCTGCCTTCTAAAACCTTCTCCCAATGACGTTACTACTAAGATTTATAATTCTCTCTCTCTCTCTCACCTCTCTCTCTCTCTCTCTCTCTCACACACACACACACACACACACACACACACACACACACACACACACACACACACACACACACACACACACATCTTTAAGACTCCCTACCACACATGGGTTCCTTTATTGAGGCGAGGACGACTTTAGTTTGTGTGTATGTGTGTGTGTGTGTGTGTGTGTGTGTGTGTGTGAGAGAGAGAGAGAGAGAGAGAGAGAGAGAGAGATGGCAGTATGAACAGAGAACAAAACAGTATGAGAGGAAGGCTCATCTCTCTCTCTCTCTCTCTCTCTCTCTCTCTCTCTTGTTTGGGGATGAGTGACAAATAGAGGAAAGCAGAATAAAACGCTATTAAAGGACGGTTATCAAACTCTTACACATGCCTGTATTTGATGCTAAACGAGACAGGTAAAAAATAAATAAATAAATAAATAAATGAGATTGGAATTTATCTTTTCATACTTCGAACGGCATAGAATCCAACTTTTTTGTTTTTTTGTACACTGGATGGACTACGACTGCAGATCAAAGTCTCTCTCTCTCTCTCTCTCTCTCTCTCTGTGCGCGCTGAGCTTGTAATCGGGAGGTCGCAAGTTCGAGCCTCGCCCGGGCTACCGTTGCCGGGAGGGGTAGCTCCCTCCTGTAACCCCAGCGGGGCTATATGGCTTTATAGGCTTTCTATTTTATGAAGGCAGTTGGGTGGGTCCTCCTAAGACCTCACACAGCTAGCTCTGTTGCCACATCGCCGCCACAAGCGTGATTCCCCCCCCCCCTCTCTCTCTCTCTCTCTCTCTCTCTCTCTCTCTCTCATATTGATATTTATATTAACTACTTCTAATTTTATTTTCTTCATTTTTATTTCTTGTTTTGAATTTTGATGGGCAAGATTCCATGACAGGAGACTAACCGAGTATGAGCCACATACACAAGGCTATCTCCCGTGTCACTCCACTTGACAACGTCGCAAAAGCAACTCTGACAAGTATTACCGGATTTATACTACACTATAGATTTTTTTTTTTAATTACATCTATACAGAGTATTTAAAATTCATTTTTAAGTAGGTACTAACTTAAAATAGGAGAGAGAGAGAGAGAGAGAGAGAGAGAGAGGGAGAGAGAGGTGAGCAGGAGTAATTATAGTGGTGTGAGGGTTTAGGCTGCCCCACCCAAACTGCCTTCATAAAATAGAACGCCTATAGTTGCCTAGCTCGGGGAATTCATTTCTCCATTTTCTCTCTCTCTCTCTCTCTCTCTCTCTCAGCCATGGCATTTCTTCTCTTTTTTTCTTTTTTTTTCTTCTACTTTCTTCTCTTTCGCACTCTCTTCCGAATCTGCTATCTCACTCTCGTCCGGGTCTGTTCTCTTTCTCTCTTTCACTTCTAATTTCCTAAGTCCTACTTTCTTCATTTTCGTCTTAAGTTATATCCTCAGACTTCTCTTCCCTACTCTCTCTCTCTCTCTCTCTCTCTCTCACACACACACACACACACACACACACACACACACACACACACACACACACACGTATTATTTTCCATACCTTCTCTCAGATCCTGCTACTCAACCTGCAAATCATGTATGCATCATTTCTCCCATCAATCCTCTCCTATTTAATTATCAGTCTTATATGTCTCTCCGCTCCTCTCCTTTCCTCTCCCCCTTTTCCTCCCCTCACCCTTGGCCTTCCCTTTAATTCAACTGCCCTTTTTTCCCCTTAGTTAATGACCCAAGCGCAAGCCAGACAGACCTCCATCATCATTATGTTTTTTTTTTTTATCAGTTAAGCTTTTATGTGTGGTAAAGGAAAGAAATAAACAGGAGGGAAAATGGAAAAATTATGCCTGAAATGGTGGAGAGAGAGAGAGAGACAGAGAGAGAGAGAGAGAGAGAGACAGACAGACAGACAGACAGAGACAGACAAACAGACAGACAGAGACAGAGACAGAGAAGACAAAAAGGACAGACACGTGAGAGACGAACACAAATAGGCGAACACACACACACACACACACACACACACACACACACACACACACACACAGTAACTTTATCCACAGAAGAGACAAATAAACAGACAGACAGACACCTGAGAGAAACACACACACCTGATACATACAAACACAAACTGCAGGGTGTGTATGTAACAACAGGACGAGTTGAATAAGTTAATTGCCAGTTCAGAGAATTACAGGAGTTGACTGGTTTTGTGATGTGTGTGTGTGTGTGTGTGTGTGTGTGTGTGTGTGTGTGTGTGTGTGTGTGTGTGTGTGTGTGTGTGTGTGTGTGTGTGTGTGTGTGTGTGTGTGACAGAGAGAGAGAGAGAGAGAGAGAGAGGGAGTCAAAACAAAAGGAATTTATAGAGACTGAGAAGATCAAAAGAGGGAGAGAGGAGTAAAACTTCGATGGTGTGAATCTCTCTCTCTCTCTCTCTCTCTCTCTCTCTCTCTCTCTCTCTCTCTCTCTCTCTCTCGGTGGAAATGCAAACTGTTCAGATATCAGGAGTAAAAATGACGCTCTCTTTTGGATTAATAGTTACATTAGTAACAGAACTCAGTCTGTTCGATTAAATGATGTCGTATCTACAAAGCAGAATGTAACTTACGGGGTCCCACAAGGTTCAATTCTAGGTCCACTTTTATTCAATATCTATGTAAATGACATATCAACTTATTTAAATAACTGTATATTAACACAATATGCTGATGATACACAATTCCTTCATACAGGTACTATAAATAATCTGGAGGATCTTATCACTAAGACTGAAGAAACCCTTGTCGAAGCTAATCAGTATTTTCTTAGGAATGGTCTCATGATTAACCCAAATAAAACTCAGTGTATTTTTATTGGAAATCGACAACTCTTATCACGTATACCTGCTAATACAACTGTAAAGTTTGATGGCAATAACATCACTCCTAGTAGTCATATTAAAAATTTAGGTCTTTATATTGATACTTCGTAAGTATATGAGCTTTGATGTGCATATTAATGAGTTAAATAAAAAAATCATGGGGACATTGATGTATATAAATCGTTTAAGTGACAATTTCCAGAAACAGACTCGTATAATCAT